>NC_048219.1:165479994-165522044 GCF_002007445.2 Ailuropoda melanoleuca | reverse complement strand
CTCCCCCTGCTTGTGTTCCCTCTCTCTCTGGCTGTCTCTATCTCTATCGAATAAATAAATAAAATCTTTAAAAAAAAAAGTCTAAGGTAGATAGCATTTTATAGTAACATTTATATTTATCTTCTGAAGTTTTTTTCTACGAAATAAATTTTTTTTTCTTAAAGATTTTATTTATTTATTGGACAGAGATAGAGACAGCCAGCGAGAGAGGGAACACAAGCAGGGGGAGTGGGAGAGGAAGAAGCAGGCTCATAGTGGAGGAGCCTGATGTGGGGCTCGATCCCATAACGCCGGGATCACGCCCTGAGCCAAAGGCAGATGCTTAACCGCTGTGCCACCCAGGCGCCCCTCTACGAAATAAATTTTGAAGAAGTACAGCTTACTCTCAGACAGTTCATCTCTGAAATGGTATTTCTTTTTGTGTTTTCGTTTAGATTGTCATCTTTAATCTAGTTTGGGAAATAATACAATGCATAAAGTCATGAAGAAATCTCATTTTTTCTTATTTTTTTTCTCCTTTTTAGTCAGTGACACTGCATACAGATGTAGGTGACATTAAAATAGAAGTCTTCTGTGAGAGGACACCCAAAACTTGTGAGGTGAGTACCATTATGTACAATTAAAAATGAATTAATGCATCAGGATAACCATTTTGAAATTAAATTATCTAACCTAAAAAGTAATAAACACTTGTATATAAAACCAGTGTCAGGAAAAACTAGCCATCGTCATTTCTGGCCTAGTTTCCACTTACTTTTGATGTTAAAGATGGATCAAAGAAAGGGTAGGTAATTTTTCTCTAATCGTAGAGTGGTTAGTATTTTTTTCTTTTCACTTATTTTCCTCAGGAAATATAAATAATCATTAGGATATTAGGTAAGAGAACTGTTTCTTACATTATTTTAATTATTTAAATGACAAAGAAGGAAAGAGTTAGCTCTTTCTATATATTCATTCAATAATTATTTATGAAAGGCTATCTTGCCAGGGTCAGGAAATACAGTAATGAACAAGAGACATTCCTTACCCTCATGGAGCTAATATTCTGAGAAAATTAGTTGGGTGGGGGTGGGGGAAGTCATTCATGCCTTGAAGGAAACAAAGCACTGAAATAGAGACTGATGGAAAAGAATTATTTAAAAGAAGTTGAGGACAGGCCTAGCCAAGAAAGTGATACTTGAACTGGGTGCAGAAGGTAATGAAGGCATCTCCATGGAAAGAGATAAAAAGAATATTCCAGGTATAGGGATAGAAATACAAAGGCCTCAAGGTGGGAAAGCCTACCTCTTTTGGATGAATTTTCAGAATGATGATGGGGTTAACATAGTAACAGAAGTTATTAACACATGAGATGTAGAGGTAGGATTGTGTATTCTAGTCCAAGAACCTAAGGAAGCCATTAAAGTGTTTTAGGCAGAAAAGTGACATTACCCACAATAATGCCTAAACAACATAAATGCATTATTATGTTTTCCGTAAATACACTTTGTTCATTACTTTAAATGTGTTTCTGCCTCATCATTTCCCGATCATTATTTTTACTCTTCTCAGAATTTTTTGGCTCTTTGTGCCAGTAATTACTACAATGGCTGTATATTTCATAGAAATATCAAGGGTTTCATGGTTCAAACAGGAGATCCAACAGGTAAGTTATTCCATTAATATCTAGAGAATTGGGTATATAGTATGAAGAAGAGGGTAGACAAAGAATAGAAAAATATATAATGTAACATTGTGTGTCAGCTATACTCAAAAATATTTTGGGGGGTGCCCGGGTGGCTCAGTCCATTAAACATCTGACTTGATTTCGGCCCAGGTCTTGATCTTAGGGTTGTGAGTTCAAGCTCCGCTGGGCTTGGAGCCTACTTAGAAAATATATATAAATAAAATTTATTTAATTTTTATAAAATAAAACCAAAGATATAACCACATAGAGTTTTTATAACCCGGCTACCTTACCATAGCAAGAAATTTTTAAATAGAAGCTACTGCCGTCTAGCTTTAAAATAAAATATGATTGGGGTGCTTGGATAGCTCAGTCGGTTGAGCACTGCACTCTTGGTTTCGGCTTGGGTTGTGATCTTAGAGTTATGAGATCAAGCCCTGCATCAGACTCTTTGCTGAACACAGAGTCTGCTTGGGATTCTCTCTCCATCTCTGTCTGCACCTCCTGCTCGTACACTCTCTCTTTAAAATAAATAAATCTTAATAAAATATGAACAATATTGATAGTGAGAGGATTTGTTTTTCTGTAGAGATACTTTATTTTTCTGGTCTGTAAAGTGAAATTTTGAGAGGAGAGGACATACCGGATTTTATCTTTATTTTTTTAAATTAATTTATTTTTGCAAGGGAAAGCACTAGCGCGTGCAAGCACACAAGCAAGGTTGGGTGGTAACAGGAGGAAGCAGACTCTCTGCTGAGCAGGGACCCCAGTGTGGGACTCGATCCCAGGACTCTGGGGTCATGACTAAAGCTAAAGGCAGATGCTGAACCGACTGAGCTACCCAGGCACCCCAAATTTTATTTAAAGAGTTATTGGAGCACCTGGGTGTCTCAGTCGGTTAAGTGTCTGCCTTCAGCTTGGGTCATGATCTCAGGGTCCTGGGATCAAGCCCCGCGTTGGACTCCCTGCTCAGCGGGGAGCCTGCTTCTCTTTCTCCCTCTGCCTCCCCCAGCTGTGCACTCTTTTTCTCTCTCTCACAAATAAAATCTTTAAAAATAAATAGTTATAAAATAGCCCTTATGTTTTAGAAAATGAACCTTTTCAACTTTACTTTTTTTTTTTTAATTAGATACTTCTTTTGATTTGTTTGTCTTGTAATATAGGTACCGGAAGAGGAGGTAACAGTATCTGGGGCAAGAAATTTGAGGATGAATATAGTGAATATCTTAAGGTATATCGCTAGTGCTTCAAAATCTATTTTCTCATGCCTTATTTACACTTGAAAACTTGAATACATATGTTGTAGTAACACAAGTTAATGTCATCAGTATACAAACACACCTTTTTTGTAGTTTTAGTACACTTGATAAACGTCAGGGAGAAAATATAAATATAAATGGCATTTCTTGCCTAAAATATATTCTGGAATCTCACAATTACATGGATCTTGATATTAAGTGAGCTTATCTTCTGGTCCAACCTGAAATGTTTAGTCAGTAATGTACCAACAGGTACTATAAAATTTATGTTGAATGACATGAATCACTAGCCTTTTTTGAGAGTAGGGAGGAAAGCCTGTGAGACCTCCTGTGCAATATTGCACATTATCAAGATCCAACTTTTATCATCTTGTGTTAGATGTTTGAATATTCCTGTATTAACCTAATGTCTGTGGTAGATCCCAACTAGGTTAAAGGGAAGTGCATAGCATGATAAAATTAGAGACTTTTATTTCCTTTCCTGTTTTTTCTTTTCATATTTTTCTCTATTTTTCAAACTTTCTAAAGAACCTTTTCTTTTTATTTCCTTTAAAAATTTTTTTTTTATTTTTAAGTAATCTCTACACCCTTCGTGGGGCTCAGACTTAACAACCCCAAAATCAAGAGTCACATGCTCCACCAACTGAGCTAGCCAGGTACCCCAAGAACTTTTTGGGTTTTTTTGTTTGTTTTTTCTTAATAAAAAACAAGTGCATGCCTGTTTTTAAAAAAATTTTTTTAATTAAATTTAAAAAATTTAAAATAAATAAATCAGTCCTACTTCCCAGAGATGATATCTGCTGACAGTTATCATGTGGTCTTTTAAACTTTGTATCTGCATAAAATGGTAACTTTAAAAATTAGAAAAAAAGATAAATTCTCAATAAGTAATTTAGTTCATTGTATTTCAGTCATATTAAAATATATCCAGGAAAATTCTGAAAAAAATTCATTGTAGTGTTTACGTCTGGATGGTGGGACTAGGAGTAATTTATTTTTTCTTCTTTCATAAGGGAACATTACTTTTGTTATAAGAGTTGGGGTTGGAGGTGATAAATTGTTTATAAGTCATCCTTTTCCTGAATTAAAAACAAAACATTTTAGGCATTAATTAATAACTGCTTCCGTAACACTGATCCACCATCCTGTACTAGTGGTTTTCAACACTAGCCAATACAGACTCACCTGTGGAAGTTTTAAAATATGAAATATTACAGCCTTACATCCCCTAAAAATAGGGAGAAAGAACAGGACTGATTAGGACTTAGATTATACTTTAAGGTTCTTGGGTGATTCCTATAGTTAGGGTTAAGAACCATTATCTTCATCTACCAGAGCTGAGGGTGTGTATTGAATACTCACATACCCTGACCAAGCAATTCCATTCCCAAATGCTTACCCTACCAAAACTCTTGTAAGTGTGCATCAGGACAGTATAAGAGTGTTCCTAGAGTGTTATTTTAATAGCAAAATCTAAAAATAGCCCAAATGTCCATTGATCATAAAATGGACAATTATATTCCATGGTGGAATATTATTCAATGGTAAAAATCACAACTGCCATTACACATTCATGTGTAAATCTCAGAAACATAATGATGGTATAAAAAGCATTTCCCAGGGGTGCCTGGGTGGCACAGCGTTATGGGATCGAGCCCCACATCAGGCTCCTCCGCTATGAGCTTGCTTCTTCCTCTCCCACTCCCCCTGCTTGTGTTCCCTCTCTCACTGGCTGTCTCTATCTCTGTTGAATAAATAAATAAAATCTTAAAAAAAAAAAAAAAAGCACTTCCCAGAAGACTAAAAATAGTATGATATTATCTTGGAGAGCTCAGAAACAAGCAAAAGAAAAAAAAGTATATTGTTTAGGCATGTATAAAAATAGTAGAACAGTGTTTCTCTCTTGGAGCGATTGAGGTAATAGAGGAGGAATACACAGGCATATGCAACAGTTTGGTAAATTGGATTCTTAAATCTTAGAAATAGATTAATGAGTATTTTATGAAGTTATAAGTGGTATGTACATTCTTGCGTATGTATCAAAAGTAACATTTGAGAGTCACCTTTTAGGCATACAATAAAGCATTAATATCTTTTTTTTTCCACATTTTTTATTTAAATTCAATTGATTAACATATAATGTATTACTGGTTTCAGAGGTACAGGCCCATGATTCATCAGTCTTATATAATACCCAGTGCTCATTACATCACATGCCCTCCTTAATGTCCATCAATGCCTTAATATCTTGATGTAGCTATATTTCTATTGGTTGTCTCATTAGTGTTTCCGGATGAATAACTAAGGAGAGAGTAATCATTATTTATTCCAGCACGTCCTTAGAACACAGCTCTGTCATGTCTTCAGTCTTACCAGTAAAGTCCTTTTAATTCTTTAAACAGTCCCTTGTATAACAAATGGTTTCATGAATAATTGAGCTGTAGGAGACCTTCCCTTAGATCATCCACTCCTGGGTCATGAACTGACTGCCCTTGGGTTGGAAGATCCACAGATGTATTCTCAATGGCCATTGGTTTAAAAAAAATTTTTAGTGCTATTAGACAAGAGATATATCATTCCTTTTGCCAGACTCCATCATTCCCTAATGTGTACATTCTGTCCAATTAATTATCTGCTGACCCTTGTAAGCATTTCAATTATGAATAAACCCCTGAACTAGTCCAACCTCCCTCCCTTGTTTTACAGATAAAGAAACTAGCCAGAATCCAGTGTATGTGTGAAGAGATTATGGGGATTTTGGTTTTGTTGTCTGCCTGATGGTTTCATGCCAGCATGTTCCTTAATATAAATGTAAGGATTTCTATTATACCTTGGTATTGCAAAAAATGTTTGTGGCTATACTCCTCCAAAGTGAAAATGAAATTAACTGGAACATATGATTTGATATATAAACAATTTACATACAAGTTTTAGAAATACAGATAATACAGAAAGTGACATTTGGATTAGTTGTAATAGAAGCTGATTAAATGTTTTCTTGGTCCCTTAAAAAGTACAGGTCTTGTTTCAGTCCTATATTTGGAATATTTATATAAAAACACAGTTAAATATTTTGGCCTGTCTTTTACAGCACAATGTTAGAGGTGTTGTATCTATGGCTAATAATGGCCCAAACACCAATGGATCTCAGTTCTTCATCACCTATGGCAAGCAGCCACATTTGGACATGAAATACACAGTATTTGGAAAGTAAGTATTTTGGTTATTGTTTTCTTTGGAAATTTCATTGCAAGGGATGCATATGAGAGGCTATGATAACAGCATAATACTGCAAGAGCAGTATGAAAGCTAAATACACCTGGTAAGTCCACCACTTACCAGCCCTGTGACCTTGGGAACTTATAACCTCTTCAAGCCTTAATTTTTTTATTTTGTAAAATAGGAAGCCAATACTTTTTTTAATGATTATGCAAATTAACAGTAATGCATTTCTTATGAATAGCATTTTGTGCAACTGACAGATCTGAAAAACAGTGGCTTCAACAAGATGGGCTAAGATGATGGTTCCCTCCTGTGACCAGTGTTGTTTTTTGTTTTTTAAATTTTATTTATTTATTTGACAGAGAGAGACATGAGAGAGGGAACACAGGGGAGTGGGAGAGGGAGAAGCAGGCTTCCCGCCAAGCAGGGAGCCCAATGCGGGGCTCGATCCCCGGACCCATGACCTGAACTGAAAGCAGATGCTTAACGGCTGAGCCACCCAGGCGCCTCTGTCACCAGTGTTCCAGGTGCCTCTTTCTCCTAAACCATCTTTATCTTCCATCCTTACACTTACCTCATGGTCATAATATGGGCAGCGTAGCTCCAGTCAGAACATGTGTTCAGGCAGAGAGGAGGAGGAAGGGCAAGAGGTACTTGCCAGCTCAGTCAGCCCTTTTTTATTTATTTATTTATTTTTATTTATCTTTTTTTTTAAAGTAGGCTCCACGAGTCAGCCCCTTTTTAAACAGCTTTCCTGGAAGACCCAGAACTTAGCAATGTGGCCTCCCCTTACCTACAAGGGAGGGTAGGAAATGTTTTTCAGCTAGACACACTGCCACTCTCAGTAAAATCGGTTTTCGTGAGTAAGAAGGGGAGCCTGGACCCTAGGGAGATGTTTAGCAGGCTCTGCCAGAATATCCACTATTAGCACCATGCCTGGGAATTGCTTTTATAAATCAGCAAGAAGTCAACTTGTCTGTCCATTCAACAAATATTTGCTATGCTCAATAAACCAAGGCACAGTTCTAGAGTTTTTTTTAATTTAAGTTTGGATGCCAAGTTAGGTTAAAAATAGAAGACTTAACAACTCTTAGTTTTCACTCCATATAAGTGTGTCTAATTTATAGATTAGTAATCAGTGAAATTAATGAAATATTAGTCTCTAGTAGTAATTGCCTGGATATAGATCATTCAGGTTCCCTTCCTTTCATTTTCTCCTTTAACCCACCATTCAGAATTACTGATCATTAATTATGAAGATTTATGTTACTAGATTTGTGACAGAACTGGAGTTAACAAAGATTCTTAACCTTAGGTCCCTTAATTGCTTGAAATTATGTGTTCTGTGTGTATACACATGTGTTTTTCTAGGAAAATGGTACATAGCTTTCCATTTGTTCTCAAAGGGGGCTGTGTCCCGAGTACTTGACTGACTTGCCTCAATTCTACATGTGCTTTTTTTGCCTGAGATCTGTTTCCTATAGCCTCTGTTGCTCTTTCTGAGCCAGAAGGTGGGAAAGTTTTTGAAACTTAAAATATAAGGACCTTAGTGGGGGGCACCTGCGTGGCTCTGTTCATAAAGCGACCAATTCTTGATTTTGGCTCAGGTCATGATCTTGGGTTCCTGGGACAGAGCCCCACATCAGGATCCCTGCTCAGCAGGGAGTCTGCTGGAGATTCTCTCTCCCTATCTCCTCCCCCCACTCACATGCTCTCTTTCACTTGCTCTAAAATAAATATATAAATAAATAAAGCAAGCCACCTTGTTTAGCAAATGTTTTAGACCAACTTGCCAGAAGGATAGCTATGTTTTTTTCTTTGTGGTAACATGAAATACACTTGCTAGAAATGGGCTTAAATGTCCCATCTTCCCTTCTCTTATTATTACTGTTTTTTGTTGTTGCCCAGATGCAAAAAGTAAAAACACCACATTTAAAGGATAAAGTGCAAAGTGGCCACCCACTTCAGGATCTTTAGTTTAGGGCAGTACTGATTAATAAGTGTCACCCTTATGTACTTTCTCTGGGCTTTCCAATAGCAAAGAAAATCTTAGGACTGGTTATATTAGGCCCATTTGTAGCTATGCTATGGGAGTACTTTGGTAGTAATATTCCTACCCATTGCTATTGTCTAACGGCATAAAAATGAATTTTTGTTTCTGAATTTTGGCTCACATCCATGGTAGAAAATCAGTATTTTATTGCATACTTAACTAGGGAACTCAAAAGAACTATGAGATGTGGTCCTTTTCTCTTAAGGAAACTGTAATTGCTATGGGTATCTGGATATTATGTTTCAATCTGACGAAATTTTCATACATTTATATTGTTTCCCTTTCAGGGTAATAGATGGTCTGGAGACTCTGGATGAATTGGAGAAGTTACCAGTAAATGAGAAGACCTATCGACCTCTTAACGATGTACACATTAAGGACATAACTATTCATGCCAATCCATTTGCACAATAGCTGTAACAGATCTGGAGAAATATTTGGCAGACTATTCAAGGAACACACCTATTGTAGTTCACCCAGTTTTAATTATGTCAAAAGATTACATCATCCTTCTGCCTGTTTATAGCTAAGATCTTCTATGAGTTGGTGGTACCATGGGGGCCCAAACAGCTTTTATTGCATTAAAGCATATTTTTTACCGTAACTATTATCTAATGTATTTAATTTTTTAAAGACTCTTCTAATTTTTTGTTACATATAAACATTCATTTTTAAATGCTGAGCCTCAAATCCAGGCATTTTTGAGCACTCTAATTACATATTCCTAACGTATCTAGTCCACATCCTGGAAGTAGTCTTTTCCATTAATTATTCACTTTGTGCAGTCAGAGTAAGGACAAGATAGAGATGATCTAGAAAAGCCAGCCAATCTATTTTGCTATTTTCTCTAGTCTTTAGATTTACAGTAAAGGCTCAGAGAAGTCCTAGAGTACAGTAAGCACTCAGAATTTTCCAACTCATTTGCCCATGGAACATTTCTGAAAGCTTATCATTTATAGTATTGCAGGACAGAATTCTACAGGTGATCCGTTTGAAAAATGCAATTATTTAGTTAAGAGCACCAGCTGTAGAGTTTTAGACCGTGTCTGAATCACAGCTTTACCTCCTACTAGTAACTTCAGGCAGATTAACATCTCCCAAATTTTCTCGTCCCTAAAGACTCATCCCCCTCATAAGACTACTGTGAGGATTAAATGAAAACAATGAGCGTAAAGCTTCTGGCATGTGATTAAGCATTCTGTAGTGAGTAAATGGAAGCTGCTCTCCTAACCTTTCTCTCCACCATGGGGCTCTCACCTAATAGGCCTCATCATTTATCAGGCTACACCGCTGATCTCATCAAGTACCATATTCTTCAATCTGCTTCCATCACCTTGATTAGATTTTGGGTATTTTTAAAACTGACGCCCAGCATTTCTTGGTCTGTATCATTTCTGCAGATAGCAGATCTAAATAATATTTTCTTTCTTAACTACAATTTGGATGTTAGCTTGCAATATCCTCTTATTACCATCTATACTTTCTACTAAACTGATGTGCCGATTATACTAATATCCTGTTTTTTTTTAAATGAGCTCTTTGCCCAATGTGGGGCTTGAACTTATGACCCTAAGATCAAAAACTGCATACTCTACCTCCTGAGCCAGCCAGATACCCCTAATGCCTTCACATTTTGATTCAGCCTTTTAATTTAATCATTTAAATTTCTATACTTAAAGCCTCTTTTGGCCAGAATTTGTTTTGACACTTATACCTGATATTTTTCTTTTTCAATTGAATGACACTGAATTTTTTCGTCATTACTCTTATGAGGCTTTTACTGATTGTCAAGATGTTTTTGAACTGACTGGCATTCCCTCAATTTTTATTCTAAACTCTGTTTTTGTTTTTTTAAGTGCTACCAACATGGTGGATTTTTGGTTTTTAGAACTTATTCTTACAATGTCTATTTAGTTATAGCTATAAAGATCTCATAGATGGACTGGCTGCCCACCTTGGGCATACTGGAGGCATCATAAGGATCACATTGATCACATTGGCAGTTGAATGACTGATGTTCTGTTCCACGCATTAATTGGCAATACATATAAACTACAAGAAAACTAGAATATTGTTGATCAACCAAATTCTCTTTAAAAAGAGTAATAAAGGGGCGCCTGGGTGGCACAGCGGTTAAGCGTCTGCCTTCGGCTCAGGGCGTGATCCCGGCGTTCTGGGATCGAGCCCCACATCAGGCTCCTCTGCTAGGAGCCTGCTTCTTCCTCTCCCACTCCCCCTGCTTGTGTTCCCTCTCTCGCTGGCTGTCTCTATCTCTGTCAAATAAATAAATAAAATCTTTAAAAAAAAAAAAAAGAGTAATATGGCTCCCCATTTGGACCAGAGGTTAGCAAACTAGAGCCCTCAGGCTGGCCACTTGTTTCTGGAAATAGTCTTCATGGATTTCAACCATTCCCTTTTTACGTTTTCTGACTGCTTTGTGCTACAACAGCAGTATTGATTGGCTGTGACAGAGACTAAAGACCTACAAGCCTAAAATATTTACTATTGTGCCCTTTAAGAAAATTTGCTAATCTTTGATCTAGTATTTTCAGAAGTTTCCAGATAATCATGGTTTCATAGCAAAGGGAGCTTGATGCACTTAAGGGATAATATAATCAATATATGCCTTGATAGCTCCTTCACCACTCTAAAAATATACCGGCACCTATTCATTCAAATACCTAAATCCTGGGGCGCCCGGGTGGCTCAGTTGCTTAGGCGACTGCCTTCGGCCCAGGTCATGATCCCAGATCGAGTCCTGCAGTCCTGCATCGGGCTCCCTTGCTCAGCGGGGAGTCTGCTTCTCCCTCTGACCCTCACCCCTCTCATGCTCTCTCACTCTCTCTCAAATAAATAAATAAAACCTTAAAAAAAAAAAAAAGATACCTAAATCCTTAGATCTTGGTTT
This sequence comes from Ailuropoda melanoleuca, assembly GCF_002007445.2. Taxonomy (NCBI): domain Eukaryota; kingdom Metazoa; phylum Chordata; class Mammalia; order Carnivora; family Ursidae; genus Ailuropoda; species Ailuropoda melanoleuca. The sequence continues at coordinate 165,510,936 of NC_048219.1, read as the reverse complement.
GAAGCTCTTTGAAGAGAGTTTTTTTTTTTTAAAGATTTTATTTATTTGACACAGTGAGTGAGAGAGCACAAGCAGGGGGAGCAGCAGAGGGAGAGAAGAAGCAGGCTCTCTCTGCCAAACAGGGCGCCAAAGTCAGACGCTTAAGCAACTGAGCCATCTAGGCACCCCAAGAGCGCTCTTTCTGTATGCCTTTGGTTGATGGTGAATTGAATAGTTACAATTTATACATTGGTTAAACTTGGTAATTTCCAAATCCATTTAGCAACATATAAGCTATGCTGGGTATTTTTAAAGATATGTATTCTCATCTTTTTGTTTGAAAAACTAAAACTAGGGGGTGCCTGGGTGGCTCAGGTCATGATCCCAGGGTCCTCCTTCTCCCTCTGCCTCTACCTGCTGCTCCCCCTGCTTGTGCTCTCTTGCTCTCTGTCAAATAAATAAATAAAATAAAATAAAATAAAATAAAATAAAATAAAATAAAATAAAATAACTAGTAGTTTTTACTAGTAAATTACTAGTAAGTAATTTATTGAGTTTCTTCCAGGTTTGGATATAAAGGTGCATAGGACACTGCTTATTCCATGGGAGTGAACTCTAAGAAGCTAACAGATATGTAAAATATATAAATTTTAATACACAGGACTCAACTTTTAATCAGTTTAGCAAACTGGATAGATTAGTAACTATTTCACTAGTGAATTTAAATGAAAACTGATGGTCCTTTTCAATTCAATTTGTACCAACTATAGAGGTAGGGATGGGAGCTCAATATAATAACTCTAAAACAAATCTAGAATAAAAGATAATGTAAATTTTTAAAAACAAATTACAATTAGGGGCGCCTGACTGGCTCAGTTGCTGAAGCATGAAACTCCTGATCTCGGGGTTGTGGGTTCAAGCCCCACACTGGGTGCAAAGACTACTTAAAAAAATAAAATCATGGGTGCCTGAATGCCTCAGTTGGTTAAGCATCTACCTTTGGCTCAGATCAGGATCTTGGGGTCCTGCGATAGAGTCCCGCAGAACCCCACATCGGGCTCTCTGCTCAGCAGAGAGTCTGCTTCTCTCTCTCTGCTGTCTCTCTCTCTCAAGTAAATTAAAAATCTAAAAATAAATAAATAAAGCAATATCCAAAATCATTAAAAAGAAAAGTTATTTCATAAATTGTGTTAGGATAACCAATAAATTATATGGAGAAAATAGCAAAAGAATTTCACCTCACATGATGTACCAAAATTCCAGATGCCTTAAAAAAAAGAAAAAAAAGGTAAAAACATCTCTGAAAAGGAAAGAATTTCTCAGTTTACAAACATGACAAAGGTAAAGATGGAACAAGTTTAAGTAGATGAAAATCGAAAACTTTCTTGCAATTAAAAAAACTTCAAGAACAAATGAGAACTGTATATTCAAAAAAGCAATGAGGAATGAATGGGCAAGTAATAAGAAAAGGGAAAACGTTCAACTTCACTAATTAGGGAATAAAGTTGTAAGTTTCCTCCAAAATACCATTTTAAAATCTTTGCACTGTTCAGTGTTTGTTGGGTTGCCATAACAAAGTACCAGAAACTGGTAACTTAAAATTCTCTTTACAGACTATAAGTTAGAAGATAAAGGTGTGGGCAGGGCTGTTTACACTAAGGTCTCACTTTGGCTGGCAGATGACCATCTTCTACCATCACACAATCATTGAGTGTCTGTGTCCTAATCTCTTAAAAAGAAAGATCACTTATATTGGATTAGGACCCACCCTGACCTCATTTTAACCTTAAGTAGGACTGTAAAGGCCCTATCTACAAATAAGTTACAATCTGAGGTAGGGGGGGGGGGGGTTAAGACTTAAACATGAATTGGAGGGACATAGTGCCGCCCCAAAACAACCAATAACATGCACTAAAGAACAAACAAAATACTTTCAAATGCCAAATTAGTAACTGGTTAGGTTTGAGAGTTTGCTAAATTTAAAACCATTTGGAAACTAATTTTGGTAGTATATACAAGACTCTTTCAAAGTTCATCGTCTTTCACCCTTGCAATCTTACCGTGGGGATTTCTAAATTGCTCTCTGTAGTCCTTCACTGCAACTTTTACCTGTAATAGCAGTTTATAGTTGATGCCCATCTCATAGATTGTTAAGATTGAGAACGTATGTACAGTGCTTTCGCAAGTTATTGTAATGAATTTCTCCCTCTATGAAATCTTTACCTTCTATTTGATAAATATAAATATAACCTGGCCCCAATATAAAGATTTCAGTATTAATGGTTTTATGAATATTAATGGTTTTAAAACCATTAAGAGAAGGCGCTTAAGAAACGCAAACTACCGTAGGAATTTTGGAAATACTTATGCCTCATCACTTCTTACCAACCATTGTGCATTTGTGTAGGGCTCTCCTGTGCAAGTGTGAACAGTAAAATTACGCTTAGTTGTAATGTTTAATTTTATACGTTTTCCACTAAGTTTGGAAGGAGTAAAAGAGACAAAATGGAGGAAGGGCGCGGGGTCAGGATTGGCGATTACTTTGGTCTACTAAAGCGTAATTTGATGATTTTGTTGTTCAGCGGTTTTCTGACACCTTTTCTTCACGACCTTCCACTTCCCTTTTCAGAGTTCATCTGGCCTTAACAGTGCAGAGGACTGACTTAATGCCCAAATGTTTAACTATGAAGGGTCCCCGCTTTGTTTCCAAGCTCCAGCCCACTCATTTCAATTTTTAAAACCTTGAGAAAAATCTTCCCAATCCAATTACAGTGTGTGTAGGTCCCAACCACTAAAGACTTAACTAGTTCTAAATGGGTCGCAAAACCTTAGAAAAAGCCGAAATCCAGACAATTACTAATTTACAGCTACATGATGGAGGTGTAGCTTTTTTTTTTTTAAAGGCTTGTTTAGTGGTTGCAATCAGGGCACAGGCTATTTAGTATCATGCTTCCCTCACTTTTTCTTGTACCTAGCGTCCCCAAATACCACTTTTAACTAGCACGTTCGAGACTCTTTTCCCGGGTACTTACATTGTTTCCTCAGACCTAGACAGTTGCCAACATGGCCGACACGGCAGCCATGGCCGACTTCCCCACCTCCACTTTCCGTCTTTGGGCTCCCGACCTGGCGCCTGCGCACACGGCAGCCACCGCTGGTCTCCTTCCACCCCTGGGTGCCGGCGCCGCCCACCCCGCCCTGCTGCGGGACGCGCTCGCCGCGTCACCAGTGTTTTCGAGTAGAGTCCTGACGCTGCGGCTGTCAGCTCCATTTTGTTGTTGGAGCCCGTCGCAGTCAGTTGGGCTTTATCCGTTTTCGTGTTGCAAGCTTTGTCTGCTTTGGCTTGGACTCTCTGGCGTGGATGGTAAGACGCAGGAGGAAGCGGGCTAAATATCAGGGCCCTTTTTCTGTGCCTCGAGAGCGCCTGGTGATGCCCTCTCTTCTCGCTTGTTTGCTACCGGTAATCCCCAGCACGACGACCCTTTCTTCCTCTCACTCCCGGGTTGCACGAAAGCGTCCCTGCTTGTCTTCCCTGTTCTGCGGAGCCTGTTGCCGCGAGTGTCTCCTTGAACCGCGATGCCCCAGATAACTGGCGAGGGATAGTGAGTGACTGCTGGGCTGGGAAGGGGCTGGGCCGGGCGCCTGTAGGCGCCATTTTGTTGGCGACGGCCTTGGCCACCTCGGCGGAGCTGTAAGATGGCGGCGGGGCGGAGGAGGCGAAGCTTCCTGCTGTGGGTGGTGTTTACTTGGTCCTGGAATTTGCGTGTCGCTCTCCTGTAAGGAACTGTGTTTGTAGCAAATGACAAAACACATTGATGTGAGGCGATATCACCGAACGTCTAGTGTAGTTATGGAAAGATTCGAGTGAAAATCGCGGGGGTCTTTGCCCTCGGCGCGTTAACAAAAATCAGATTTAGGAACCCGGAGAAGCAGAAATAAAAGGATGTATTTGAAGGAGCGTGTGAGAGAAGCCAGGCTATGAGACATTTTATAAGTTGGAATTTTTGCGCCCCTTTACCCCCCAACCCCTAGGGAACAATTGGAGTGTTTTGATTCGGAGTTATGTGTAAGGACGTGGTAGAGTCCCAGCAGTTAGTACTGGTAAGAACGGTAGTTGATGATGAAAAGTCAATTCCATATAATGTTTTTTTTCAAGTTATTAGGGATTTTTGTTCGAAACGCTACTGGAAGGAAGGTGCTCCTCTCCCCTAAATTTATTATGTAAGATTGCTTTTAGAATAAGCTAGGTTTTGTTATATATAGCATATTCTGGGTACCGCAAAAGATGGTATTTTGTGGTTTTCTAGTGCCACAGTTGACTTCTGTGTGTAATAAAAGACCTTGGTATGGGGCGCCTGGGTGGCACAGCGGTTAAGCGTCTGCCTTCTGCTCAGGGCGTGATCCCGGCGTTATGGGATCGAGCCCCACATCAGGCTTCTACTATGAGCCTGCTTCTTCCTCTCCCACTCCCCCTGCTTGTGTTCCTTCTCGCTGGCTGTCTCTATCTCTGTTGAATAAATAAATAAAATCTTTTAACAACAACAAAAAAGACCTTGGTAGTTCGATCGATTTGTCTGCTTTACGGAAAAAATGAGGGTTCTGTCGCAAAGAACATTGTGGTTGCATTTGAGTTGGAGGCTAGTTTCTGATAAATACTTAAATGGGGAGAGTTACATATGCGGACCTATAGTAAATTTGTGCTGCTGACAGGAAAGGGGTAAGATTTTTTCCAAAATTGATAAATTGGATTTCCTGGCCCCCACCCCTTTTATTTTTTTTCCTACCTGCTTTCAGCAAATCTTAGCATAAGGTGGATAATGCAGAATACCTATTAATAGAGTTTGGACCCCACAGTTTGGCATACAGTGCACTCATTGGATTTATCAGTGATTTTAGAGTGGTTGACTATGACTTTTGAACTTTGTTTTAAAAGAACAGTTTAGGGGCACCTGAGTCAGTAGAGCATGAGACTTCTTGATATCCGGGTTGTGAGTTCCAGACCCACATTAGGTGTGGAGATTATTTAAAAATAAAATTTTTAAAAAATAATAAAATAACAACTTAAAAACTCACAGCTAGAGTGAATTTGCAAAGAAGAGTTTTATTAAACTGCTCAGTGTTGACAGGTGGGAAACAAGTTAACTGGGAAAACTTGTCTTTTATGTAGATGAGACACTCAAAGAGAACTTACTGTCCTGATTGGGATGAAAAAGATTGGGACTGTGGAAAATGGAGAAGCAGCAGCAGTCATAAAAGAAAGAAGAGATCACATAGCAGTGCCCGGGAGAACAAGCACTGCAAATATAATCACTCTAAAACATCTGATAGGTAAGGATGGTACTTAAAGTGTCTCAGTATAAAAATACATATCACTACAATGCTGTATGTTAGCTATATCTCAGTAAAAGTTGGGGGGGGGATATATTTTCCTGATTAAAATTACAGTATCACTTAAATAAGTAACGATAAATCCCATCCCTTTCTGTTTCCAGTGATGGCTTGTAACGTTTGTAAAATTGTGTGGATTTTTTTGGTGGGGAAAGCATAAAGTCTTAAAATCCATTTTTTTAGCCATTATTTGGAAAGCAGATCAATAAATGAGAAAGATTATCATAGTCGACGCTACATTGATGAATACAGAAATGACTACAGTCAAGGATGTGAACCTGGACATCGCCATAGAGACCATGAAAGCAGATATCAGAACCATAGTAGCAAGTCGTCTGGGAGAAGTGGAAGAAGTAGTTATAAAAGCAAACACAGGATTCACCACAGTACTTCACACCATCGTTCACATGGGGTATGAGCTCTTTTAAAACATTTTGTAAAGTTTATTTCCCACGTGGAACAGGATTACTTGAATTTGTGTTTGATCATTCGAGAAAGTTCTATTTAAAAAGAAGTCATCTCAATTTAACTTGGATTTTTTCTGTTTGTGCATTGAATAGGGAATTCCTGAAATACAGTACATATTAAGTTACATAGTAACAGATTTTATTACTAGTAGGCAACTAATTGTCATTGCAGTGAATCAGTGGAGGTAATTAACTTAGTTTATGGTACTTGAAGAAATCTGATTTGTTTTGATAAATTGAAGTCTTGTTACAAAAGTAGAATAAGCATTTTATTTTTGTATGGTTGAAGGTTTAGGCATGCCTTTTTCTAGCAAAGCATGCTCTAATTCTTTTTTCACTAAGCAAATCACTTAACGATTTGAACATTATGGGTTATGGGTTAATTTGAAGATCAGTTCAGATGACATTTTAAATGACATAGTGTTAGCCTTGTATGCCAAATCTTTTTTCTCCCCAAAATTAGGACTTTAATTTTATTTACTGTTTCAATATTTGTTTTCTTAGGTAGGAAATCTTAATTTGGCCACAGTCTGCTTTGACCAAGTAAATATTACATCCTGCAATTTTGCAACATTAAATTAGAACACTAGAAACTTAAAATTATGTTTCAGTGAATGCTACAACTAAGCATTTTTTTTTTTAAGAAAAACAATTGTATTATGTTTTGTTGCCTTGCCACTTTGAGTATCTTATCTGAAAATCTGTTCCTTGCCATGTTTTTCTCCTGTTAACATAAACTATGTGCCCTGTGAATTTCTGGGGACTGAATTTGAAATTGCTCCTGCCAACCGTTTGTGGCCTGGCGTGTATCTGAATGCCTGAATATCTCCCCGCTGAATGAATTTCGTATTCTGCCCTGAATTCACTCGGGTATATTGATTGGCTGGATGATCTTGGTGCCGCCCACTTGACGTTTCCAGAAGAGTCACCGAAGGAAAAGAACCAGGAGTGTAGAGGATGATGAGGAGGGTCACCTGATCTGTCAGAGTGGAGACGTACTAAGTGCAAGATGTATAGAATATTTTTCAACACTTATTAACTTTTCAGATAACATAATCTATATATAAAGATTTCAGGGATTTGGAAATCTTTTCTTTCTCTGTTTTTTTGTTTGTTTGTTTTTTCATTTCTTTTGGTGGGGGGGATTGTGTTTTTTTTCTTTCTGTAGAAATGTAATATTTGTTAAGCAGAACTTCCAAAACAGTAAATCAAGTTAATAAAATGAGCTTAAGAATGAAATTAGACCTAAAAATAGTTATAAATGTTTTTTGACAGTGTTGACCAATAAAAATGTCTAGTGATAAGGAAATTTGTAGCATCAACTAGAGTAATCTGCATTGATAGTATTTATTATGATAAGTAAAACTGTTTCCACTTCTTGGTATAACTGAGATTTATTTCTCTCTTTTAGATGAAATTGTTGATACTTTAGGAGAAGGAGCTTTTGGAAAAGTCGTGGAGTGCATTGATCATAAAGCGTAAGTTTCCTAGCCTGAGATTGCATTTGGGGCTGTAAGCAATATTAGAGAATTTTTTTAGCTTTAAATATTGCCTGACTATAAATTAGATATATTATTATATCCTTTCACTTGGTTTTTTGACTTTGATCTAGGAAACTCCCAATAAATGGTACCAGCCCTTTAAGGGCACTTAGCTCAGTTTTTAAGCATCTGCCTTTGGCTCAGGTCATGATCTCAGGGTCCTGGGATCAAACCCTGCGTCAGGCTCCCTGCTCACAGGGAGTATGCTGCTCCCTTTTCCTCTGCGCCCCCCCCCACTCGTGTGTGCTTGCTCTCTCAGATAAATAAAATCTTTCAAAAAAAAAAAAGGTACCACCCCTTTAGATTTTTAAACATTAGCTATTAATAGTGTATGTAGCCTTTGATTTTAAGTTGAGAACAGATTTTATTATTTTAGAAAGTATTTTGTTGTCTCACTGGGCATAGTTGTTGTGACAGTCTTTTCTTGTGCGTCTCCACACACACCCCGGGGGAGGTGTCAGTCATCTAACTTTCCACAGCCTTGGTTTTATGTTAGGGGTATTTGGAACTAGGCTTACCCAAGGCATATTGATGGAATCTCCAGGGTAATCACCTAAGAATCTATATTTTTAGAAAATGCTATAATTGATAACACAGCAGGGTTGAGAACTCTTTTAAATTGCTGTCACATATTTATTTATGCTTTTCAAACTACTGGTTGAAATTCCTTGAGATAGTATAAGAAATTTTTCCTTTTATCTATTTGAATTTTCCCCCTTCTGAATGGCAGAACTTTTCTAAATGAATTATTGGGAAAGGCTTCCTACTATTGGTTAGTAAGGCTCTGAGAAGTAGAGCTCCTTACTTTGCCCCTCCCATATCCCAACTTTTCTGGTAACCTAGACAAAATGAAGAATTTGATAAAATATTTGCCAGTGACAGGACTATAAAGTGGTGATACCCAATATTCTTGTTACATTATAGCTATTAATATATAGTTTAGTTGAAAGACCAAAAAAGAATTCATGTGAGTGATCGTTTGATGAAAAAAATTGTGTCATTCAACATGTATTTGTATCAGCTGATTCCACCATATACCTAAAGATCATTCTCCTTGCTTATAATGAGTTACAGTTAGAAGAGAGTACTTACATATAGTCAGGTAAAACTGAACGCTAGAACATAAATTCAAGAAAACAAATACAGTTGGTCAAAGTAGAAGTACAGTTTGAAAGGAGTGATAGAAAAGTGGAAGAGGACATCATTTTTAACTTTTTTTTTTTTTAACTTCTAACAGAGGAGGTAGACATGTAGCAGTAAAAATAGTTAAAAATGTGGATAGATACTGTGAAGCTGCTCGCTCAGAAATACAAGTTCTGGAACACTTGAATACAACAGACCCCAGTAGTACATTGTAAGTATCAAAGTAGAACTCAGAAAATGCTCTCAGGTAGATTTTAATTGTGAGAAGCTGTACTCAGTTATTTTTCATGTGTTTATAGCCGCTGTGTCCAGATGTTGGAGTGGTTTGAGCATCATGGTCACATTTGCATTGTGTTTGAACTACTAGGACTTAGTACTTATGACTTCATTAAGGAAAATGGTTTTCTGCCATTTCGTCTGGATCATATCAGGAAGATGGCATATCAGATATGCAAATCAGTGAATTGTAAGTACTTGGCTTATCTTCAAGAAACTTGAGATTATTGAGATTAATTTAATGCCAGACTGATTGGATCTCTTAAGAAAAAAATGGGACCTAACATAAGCCTGACTTAAGAGTAGGTATGAGAAAGATGCTGATGACAAGCTGTTGGTCAGTTTTGCATTTCATTCAGTAAATAGTATACTGCCCGTTATATAATAATATATTGTCATGTAGAAGACTATTTTAGCTTGATTTATAAACTACTTCCACTTTTTCCAAAACACGTGTTACTATATTTCTAATACCTGCTTTCATGGTCTCTGTGGCGATGTCCAGGTTCACATCCTTGACTGTAGTCATTTCTGTATTATCAGCGTAGCGTCGACTATGATAAGCTTTCTCATTTATTGATCTGCTTTCCAAATAATGGCTAAAAAATAAAATGATTTTAAGACTTTATGCTTTTCCCACCAGAAAAATCCACACAATTTTACAAATGTTACAAGCCATCATTGGAAACAGGCAAATCTCGGCTTCGTGAATAAAAATCCTACTTCACTTTCTGAGCAATTAAGCTGGTGATGTACTAACTTAGAGGGTAGTGGGTGATTTTCTAGCAGGCTATTAAATGTTGACAACTTTGGACATTTAGAAAAGGCATCAGAGGTTTTTTTGTTGTAGGGCTTTTGAGTTTGGTTAGGTTTTTGATTTTCAGATTATAGCAACTTTTTCCATTTCATTCTCAGTTCTGCACAGTAACAAGTTGACTCACACAGACTTAAAGCCTGAAAACATCTTATTTGTGCAATCTGACTACACAGAGGCATATAATCCCAAAATGGTAAGTCTTCAGTGTGTTATCTTCATTGTTTGAAATTAATATCTTTTGCCTTCTTAATATTATGCCTCCTTAACCCATCATTTGTGATTTCAGAAACGTGATGAACGTACCTTAATAAATCCAGATATTAAAGTTGTAGACTTTGGAAGTGCAACATATGATGATGAACATCACAGTACATTGGTATCTACAAGGCATTATAGGGCACCTGAAGTTATTTTAGGTAAGTTACTTAATTGTGCTTTGGGAACCTGTATATAGAAGGTAACTTTAAAGTTCTGTAGTTCTGTTCTTTGTGGGGATCTTCTCTTTTTTTTTTTTTTAAGATTTTATTTATATGACAGAGACAGCGAGAGAGGGAACACAAGCAAGGGGAGTGGGAGAGGGAGAAACAGCCTTCCTGCAAAGCAGGGAGCCTGATGCGGGGCTCGATCCCAGGACTCCGGGGTCATGACCTGAGCCGAAGGCAGACACTTAACGGCTGAGCCACGCAGGCACCCCTTTGTGGGGATCTTCTAAATCTTTTTCTTTTTAAGAGATTAGTAACTTAAAACACACTAAGAATAGGGGTGCTCAGTCAGTTAAGCATCTGACTTCAGCCCAGGTCATGATCTCAGGGTCCTGGAATGGAGCCCCGGGCTCCACCCTTGGCAGGGAGTCCGCTTGTCCCTTTCCCCCTTGCCCCCAGCTTGTGCACTCAGATGCGCACGCTCTCTCTTGCTAATGAAATCTTTAAAAAGCACACATTAAGGATTTTAAGCTCATGTTTTTTAATGTCTTCAAGAAATACTGAAAGTTTTTTTCCTAACAGTTTGCTTTTGTTTTGCAGCCTTAGGATGGTCCCAGCCATGTGATGTCTGGAGTATAGGTTGTATTCTTATTGAATACTACCTTGGGTTTACAGTATTTCCAGTAAGTGATAGTGATCGGTTTCAGTGGCTTTGCTCAAAAAAAGTGCTTATTTATGCGAATGAGCACTTCAAAGTATGTACATTTAGGCAGGTTGTTTTTTTTTTCCTAGACTTAATTGTTAAGTATGAAGGAATAAAAGTTCTGTAACTGATGCTATTGGATATTTGTATTTCCTTCATAATACATCGTTTTACTTAAAAAATTTCTAAGATTTTATAAACAGTTATCTTGTTCATTTGGAGATATCATTGGTGAGCTTGTTCTGTGGCCCTTAATATTTGTTGTCAGCTGCTACTTGCTAAAAGTTTGTCCTTTTTAGTAATCACCTTCCTTTTGATCTCTGTGGACTAGAAATTTAGCAGCTATGTTAAATGAGGAAATTTAGCAGCTATGTTAAATGAGAACAAAGTACACAGTGTGCTTAACGAGTTTCGTTTATTGTTTTAGACACATGATAGTAAGGAGCATTTGGCAATGATGGAAAGGATTCTTGGACCTTTACCAAAACATATGATCCAGAAAACCAGGTACGTTTTTATTTAAGAGTAGGTGCCATCCTTTGTACCACTTGGTCTTATAGTCTCATTAAAACTTTATTATATAAACAATGAAGTCAGACTAATTCTTTTTCACTTAAATAACCGATCCTTTGTTGGGAAGCCAATAACTAGGCTATGTTTTCCAGTCTCTAGTAAAGTGTTAATCTTTGATCCATAAAAGCATAATAATTGATGAAACCAATCATTTTCACTAGATCTTTTAAGTTTTCATTGTCAGCATTATAAACAGTGGATATTGACTTATTTTTAGGAAACGTAAATATTTCCATCATGATCGGTTAGACTGGGATGAACACAGTTCTGCTGGCAGATATGTTTCAAGGCGTTGTAAACCTCTGAAGGTGAGTCTGGGCCATTAAGTGACGAAAACCTTGAGTTTCCCTTCTCTTTATGGTAGAGAAATAAAATTTGATAAATGGTAGTTGAAAAGACTGTTGATTGTATTTCTTTTCCTTTCAGGAATTTATGCTCTCTCAGGATGCTGAACATGAGCTTCTCTTTGACCTCATTGAGAAAATGTTGGAGTATGACCCAGCTAAAAGGATTACTCTCAAAGAAGCCTTAAAGCATCCTTTCTTTTACCCCTTAAAAAAAGCTACATAGATCTGTAGTTCTCTTGAAGAGATTTTATGGACTGTATCAGTCTAATTTTTAAATAAGTTATTTTGTATAGCTTTTGTAAAATTCTTACATTTTTATATTGCTATGTTTATTTTGCTTGGATAATTTAAGTAAATTGCTAAAGTAATGAACGTTTTTCCCCATAATTAGTGTATAAAATGATTTATTTAGAATAAATTTTTTGTGCTTATGAAATTTATAGGAATCTGTACAGCTTGTTTTTAGCACCGTTTTCTTCCTGTATATATTTCCATTTTTGGAGGTTTCAAGTGTTTGGAAATACTTAGCTTTGTTTCCATTTTAGGGATTGCCAGCATCGGGGCTTCTGCCTACCTTCTTGAAACCAAATGTAATGAATCGAAATTTTACAGAATATGAAGAACTAGAGATTGGCCCCCAATTTTTTTCTCCCTTTATTCCCATTCAAATTTATCCCCCGAGTGGGATACTGCAAATAGCTTCAGGTCCTGTTCTCATTCAAGACTGGTAACGGAATAAGAGAAAAGCTTCCAAAGGGGCATCTGGCTGGCTCAGTCAGTGGAGCATGCAACCCCTAATCTCCAGGTTGTGAGTTCAAGCCCCATGTTGGGTGTAGAGATTACTTAAATAAAAATATAAAATAAAATAAAAAAAGCTTCCAGAATACTTTGTAGCCAAGTGTCAGATATTAAGTGACTGCAGTTAAGTCAGGCATTGTCTATGGTTTTATTTATGCTTGATCCATTTAAGACTCTATAGTCAAGGTTTTTTTTTTTTATTTTTAAATTTAAGACTTTTTTAAGAGTTGTAGGTTCACAGCAAAATTGAGAGGAGGATACAGAGATTCCCTATGTACCTCCTTCCCCTACACGTGTAGCGTTCTCTGTTATCAACATCCCTCAGCAGTGGGTACATTTGTTAAGATTGAATCTACGTTGACAAAAGCACCAAAAGTCCGTAGATTACTTTCTAGTTGACTTTTGTTGCATTTATACAAATGGAAGATGACATAAATCCATCATTGCAGAATACTGAGCATATTCACTGCTCTAAAAATCTGCTCTGCCTTTTATCCTGCCCTCCCCTCCAATCCTCTGACAACCACTGATCTTTTTACTGTCTGTAGTTTTGTCTCTTTCAGAATGTCCTATAATTGGAATCCTGTAGTATTTAGCCTTTCAGATTTCTGTCACGTAAATGTGCATTTAAGTTTCCTCCCTCTTTTCATAGCTTTAACATTCATTTCTTTTTAGTTCTGAATTAGTATTCCATAGTCTGGATGTACCACAGCTTACCCATTCACCTACCAAAGGACATCTTACATGCTTCCAAGACAGTTACGAATATTGCTGCTAAAAATATCAGTGGACAGGTTTGTGTTGGATGTAAGTTTCCAATTTTTTAGAGTAGATAAAAAGTGATTGCTAGATCAAATAGGATATATTAAGAGTTCTTTTTATATTTGAGATAATAGTCCTTTAGTAGCTGTGTCTTAAAAATATTTTTTTCCAGTCTGGCTTGTCATTCACAGAGCAGTGTCATTAACAGAGCAGAAGTGTCATTAACAGAGCATTTTTATTTATTTTTTTAAAGATTTTATTTATTTATTTGACAGAGATAGAGACAGCCAGCGAGAGAGGGAACACAAGCAGGGGGAGTGGCAGAGGAAGAAGCAGGCTCATAGCGGAGGAGCCTGATGGGCTCGATCCCATAACGCTGGGATCACGCCCTTAGCTGAAGGCAGACACTTAACGACTGTGCCACCCAGGCGCCCCAAAAGTTGATTTTTTAGAATCTAGATTGTCAGTTCTTCATGGGTTATGCCCTTAGTGTGTCTAAAAAGTCACTAAACCCAAGATATGTAGGTTTTCTTTGCAGGAGTTCTACAGTTTTGTATTTCACATTTAAGTCTAATCCATTTTGAGTTAATTTTTGTAAAGGATTAATCTTTTTGCATGTGGATGTCCAGTTCCTACACTGTTTGAAGAGAGTTCTGGGGATTTTTTAGAAATTTAAAAATTAAGCAGATTTGTAGGCCATAGTATAAATTCTTATTACTAGGATGAGGATCTCAACTCCAGAGCCAGACTGTCTAGTTTGAAAACTAGCCCTTACTAGCTGCAGGACTTTGGAATGTCACTAAGTCTATGCTTGTCTGTATTTGTAAAACTAAGGAATATTACACTATTTATCTCAGAGTTATGTGTATGTTTAATAGATGAAAAGCACTAGTGGTGGGTTGCCTGGGTGGCTTAGTCGGTTGGGTGTCTGCTTTCAGCTCAGGTCATGATACTCGGGTCCTGGGATTAAGCAGGGAGCCTGTTTCTCCATCTCCCTGCCACTCGCCCTGTTTGTGCTCTGTCAAAATCTTAAAACACACACACAAATGGAATAGTGGCTTAGATTGTACATAAGCTCTTAGTTCTGAAAGGAGCCATGTATATTTTGATTGGTATTTTGCATGTTCCATTGCTCCCTTGCAATAGAATTAGTCTTAAAGTTAACTCCCACTCAAATTACATTAAGATTGCCTGTGCAGAGGGTGTCTGAATTTTTTTCTTGAGTAAACCCTAAATGATAGTACATTTTATTTTTTTAGCATATATTTTTTTAATTTCATTTTAGAGGGGGAGAAAATTGCAGACTCCTTACTGAGTGTGGAGCTGACACAGGGCTCGATCCCATGACCTAAGCCAAAACCAAGAGACCCCCAACCGACATAGCCACCCAGGCACTCCTTTGGTTTTTTTTTTTTAAGACTTGACTTCAAAGATTTTATGTACTTTTTTTTGTCAGAGAGCACAAGCACGGAGAGAAGCAGGCTCCTTGCTGAGCAAGGAGCCCATTGAGGGATTCCATCCCAGGACCTGGGATCATAACCTGAGCTGAAGGCAGATGCTGAACCGACTGAGCCACCTAGGCATCCTAAGATTTTATTTGAGAGAGAGCAGGGGGAAAGGGACACGCAGACTCTGCACAGAGCCCAACACAGGGCTTGATTCCACAACCCTGAAGTCCTGATCTGAGCTGAAATCAAGAGCCGAAGGCTCGGGGCGCCTGGATGGCTCGGTCGTTGGGCGTCTGCCTTCAGCTCAGGGCGTGGTCCTGGTGTTCTGGGGTTGAGCCCCGCATTGGGTTCCGCCGCTGGGGGCCTGCTTCTTCCTCTCCCACTCCCCCTGCTTCTGTTCCCTCTCTCTCTGGCTCTATCTCTGTCAGGTGGATAAAAAATCTTAAAAAAAAAAAAAAAAAAAAAACGAAGGCTTAACCAACTGAGCCACCCAGGCACCCCATGATAGTTTTTTTTTTTTTTAAAGATTTTTATTTATTTGACAGAGATAGAGACAGCCAGTGAGAGAGGGAACACAAGCAGGGGGAATGGGAGAGGAAGAAGCAGGCTCATAGCAGAAGAGCCTGATGTAGGGCTTGATCCCATAACGCCGGGATCACGCCCTGAGCCGAAGGCAGACGCTTAACCGCTGTGCCACCCAGGCGCCCCATCTTTTTTTTTTTTTAAGATTTAATCTATTTATTTGAGACAAAGAGCATGAGCAGGGGGAGAGACGGAGGGGGAAAAGCAGACTCCCCGCCAGGCTCGGAGCCTGGCATGGGGCTCAATCCCAGGACCCGGAGGTATGAACTGAGCCAAAGGCAGACACTTAACCATCTGAGCCACCCAGGTGCCCCTGATAGTACATTTTGAATGACAACTTTAGATAATCTCGAATTACATAACCATACTGTAGTCCTAATTTTTTAGTTATTTTTGCCATTGAAGATGGTGACATGGATATTCAGCTGTACTAATTAACAGCCTAAGATGTGAGAGGAGTGTACTAGTTACATGTTTGAAAGTACGATGTATTAGATTGACATAAACCTTAAGGGCTTAGATTTAAAATTGAGGAGGGGTGGTGGGGGGTAAAAATAAAAGTGAGGCAGTGAGGCTTAGCCTGCCCCCTCAGGACAAGTGTCCCACAGTGAATGAATTTGCTGACATCCTGTTGGTCAAAGTCACATGACTGGGTCCCAGCATCTACATGGGAGGACATTACAAGGTTACATGGCAAAAGGTGCAGACAAAAGACGTGGTAGAGAATTTGGACCATCAGTGGAATAAAAAACCCACCCCTAACTGTCCTGTGTCTACAAACAAGCCAGAGTGAGCCTGTTAAAATTAAATGTCAAGTTACTCATCTCAAAATCTTCTGAAGGCTTTCATTTCAGTTAACCAAAGTCCTTATAATCACCTTATGAGTATCTGCCATGTCACTCCATCTTTCTGACCACATGCCAGCTACTTTCTCCTCTATAGTGCTCTGGCCTCACTGGCCTTACTCCTCAAACATAACAAGTACAGTCCTTCCTCTTCTGGATACACGCATTTCACTCCTCCTGATGTTTATATCTGTGAGGCCTTCCCTGGTTACTAAAAATTGCCATAGCCTCCCTTGTTAACACCATCCATATTCCCCTTCTCGGCTTTGTTTTTCTCTACAGGAGTTTGTTTACTTTTACACTTCTGAAAGGTGAGCTCCGTGACATCAGCTGTTTTAATTTGTTCACTGTGTATCCCAAGAAGCTGTAACAATCCGAGGAAGATAGAAAGTGCTAAGTAGGGGCGCCTGGGTGGCGCAGCGGTTAAGCGTCTGCCTTTGGCTCAGGGCGTGATCCCGGCGTTGTGGGAGTGGGATCGAGCCCCACATCGGGCTCCTCTGATATGAGCCTGCTTCTTCCTCTACCACTCCCCTGCTTGAGTTCCCTCTCTCGCTGGCTGTCTCTATCTCTGTCAAATAAATAAATAAAATCTTTTTTTTTTTTTAATAAAATAAGTTTTATTTAACCCAAGATTGCCAAAACATCATTTGAACATGTGACCAATATAAAAATTGAGATATCTTATGTTCTAATAATTCTACTAAGACTTCAAAATCCAGCGTGTATTTCATACTAACAAGCACATCTAAATGTGAACGCTAAATTTTTATCAGAAAATATTTGATCTGTATTTATATTTCATAAAATTCACATTTGAAAAAGCAGATTCACATATCCAGGTTGTTCCAAACACACAAGTTCTTTGGTAACTGAATCAAGTAGTTTTTAAATTTATATTTAAATATATTTAAATTAGTTAAAATTAGATAAAATGAAAAATTCAGTTTCTCGGTCACACTAGCTACATTTCAAGTGCTCATAAGCTACACGTGACTAGTGGCTATTAAGTCTATACTGATCTTTCAGCTTCTTGTTTATAACTGTCTACTTTTTATTTCTATTTAGTTTTTCATCACTTCAAACAAATCTGAGACTTTTAAACTTTATCTGCTTCCGTGGTTATGTACATATTCCACTGGTTAATCTGATTTTGTGCCAGTGCTACACTGATCACTCTAGTCTGACAAAGTGTTTACTATCTGGGAGGGCCGCTAGACTGTCTCCCCACCCTCTCCATTTTCTTGGTAATTCTTTCTTGATCTTGTTATGCTATAATTTTGAACAATTTTATTTACTGAAGTAACACAAACATGTAAATTTCATTTTTAAAATCTTTAAAAAAAAAAAAAGAAAGAAAGAAAAGAAAGTGCTAAGTATTTGTTGAATAAGTGGATGATGACCTTTTTTTTTTTTTTTGAGTAGAATTCTTAGGAAGTTAGGGAGAGGTCGATGCAGATAATAACCCAGGGAACACTGTGTAGGGAGAGGAAGTAGTAACTGCCACTGAGGCAGAAGCATCCTCAGCGTGTTCACTGTACAGCAAGAAGAGCAGCATAGTGGAAGCTGAATGGGTGTTAGATTGTTAGGAAATGAGGTCAGAGATCGATCCAGGGGCCAGACCAAAAAGGGCTTTGTAGATCATTGTGGTTTTTGTTTCACTTTTTTTAAGATTTTACTTTTAAGTAATCTCTACACCCAACATGGAGCTCAAATTTACAACCCCAAGTTCAAGAGTCACATGCTCTGACTGATCAAGCCAGGCACCTCTACTTTGTAAATCATTGTAAAGACTAGATTTTGTTCTGTATGAGATAGGAAGTCACTAGAAGGTTCTGAATGGTTGCAAGAATGGTTGCCTGCAGCTCCTGGCTTGTATTCTCCCTGTGGAAGAGAGAAAACTGCTGCCCTTTCAACAGTCTCAGAAAAGGATTCCCGGAAAAGTTACACTGTCTTGGTTTTGCTTCAGAATAATCCAGAGGGGTTGGGAGAAGTGGAGGTGGGGGAGGGTGTAGGGGAGTATAAACAAAGTAAGATTGGCCATGAGCTAATAGTTGAAACTGGGTGATGGATCAGTGAGGGTTCACAGTATTTTTTTTTAAAAGATTTTATTTATTTATTTGACAGAGAGAGACAGCCAGCGAGAGAGGGAACACAAGAGGGGGGAGTGGGAGAGGAAGAAGCAGGCTCCCAGGGGAGGTGCCTGATGTGGGACTCCATCCCAGAACGCTGGGATCACGCCCTGAGCCGAAGGCAGACGCTTAACAACTGAACCACCCAGGTGCTCCCACAGTATTTTTTCTTATATATGTTTTAAGTGTGTGTGTTTGCTCTTGTAGTGAGAAAGCAGCTGTAGGTAATATGTAAATGAATGGGTGTCACTGCATTCTGGTAAAACTTTACAAAAATAGTGGTTGGCTGGGTTTTCAAAAGATGTTTGACTGTGATGTACCTTCGTGTTAATTCTCTGGGTTTATCCTATCCTGAGAGATAAATAGCTTCTCAAATCTGAATGTTTCTATTTTTGCCAAATTTGGGAGTTTTCATCCATATTTCTTTGAATACTTTTTCAGCCCTGCCCACTTTCTTCTTTCAGGAACTCTAATGACATGAATACTAGATCTTTTGTTATAATTCCACAGGCCCCTGATCCTTTGGCTTTTTTTTTTTTTTTCCAATCTATTCTGTTACTCCTAGTGGATAATTTCTATTATTCAAGAATACCAATTTTTTCCTCAGTTCCTTCCTTTCTGCTATTCAGCCCATCCCTTGGGGGTTTTCCCCCCAAAAATATCATGTTTTTCAGTTATAAAATTTCCACCTGGACTTTCTAGTTTTCCATTTGTTTCAAGTGTTTTTGTAATTGCTCATTGCAACATTTTTGTCATGACTGCTTTAAAATCATTGTTGGGTAATTCTAAGTTCTGTGTTATCTTGGCATCTATTGATATTCTTAAATTCAGGTTGGTATTTTCTTGATTCTTGGTATGACAAGTGATTTCTTTTTTATTGAAACCTGGACATTTTTTGGCATTTATAAAAGACTCTGGATCTTACTTATTCAATTTCACCAGGCCTTCTCTGACACATCCTGGTGGGAAAACAGACGTACTGCCTCATTACTACCAGGTTGTCGGGGGTGGGGGGAGCAGGGAGTCCAGGATCTCCATTCAGCTTATGTTAACACCCAGGGTTGGGAGGAGCTCCCTTCTCCCTGCTGGACAGAGTTGGGAGTTCTGACTCCCCAGGAGGCCTCTACTATCACTCTGGCTAGGAGGGGCAAGATTGCTTCATTACCTGCTACCTCATATGGCTCCAGGGACACAGGGTGGAGTGGCCTCAATCCATGTTATCTCTGGACAGCATGAAAGTTCTGAGACTCTCCACCTGGCCTCCTCAAATGCCACACCAGCAGGAAGAGGGAGGGGTATCTCATTACCATGAGTGAGGATGAAAGTCCAGGCTCTCCCAGTGGACACAACAGGAGGTTGGAAGGAGCATTATCACCCAGCAGGGGTAAGAGTCTCAGCTCCCTACTTGGCCTTCTCTGACACCGCCTCGTCAGGGGTTGAGGAATCTCAAAAAAGAAAAAAAAAAAAATAATTCCCACTGTTCTTAATATGAGAAAACTGGCGCGGGACCCACCCCAGCCAAGGCCCGGGAACTGTACTAACTCTTCAGGGAGCAGGCCTGAGGAGCTGAAGAAATCCGATCAGACTCATCCTGGGGCATAACTACACTGGGGGCACAGAACCTGGCAAGGGTGGAAATCTGGGATCCCGACTTAAGTTTTTGCTGGCAAGAGTAGAAGTAGGGCCATGGTTTTTTCTGTGGTATTTGCCTGGAGGAGAGCACTCATTGTTTTTTAAAAGTTTTCTGTCTCAGGACGCCTGGGTGACTCAGTCGGTTAAGTGCCTGCCTTCAGCTCAGGTCATGATCCAGGGTCCTGGGATAGAGCCCTCATGGGGCTGGTCAGTGGGGAGCCTGATTCTCCCTCTCCTGCACCCCCTGCTTGTACTCACGTGCTCTGCCAAATAAATCTTTTTAAAAAAAATTTTTTAGGGGCGCCTGGGTGGCACAGCGGTTAAGCGTCTGCCTTCGGCTCAGGGCGTGATCCCGGTGTTATAGGATCGAGCCCCCACATCAGGCTCCTCCGCTAGGAGCCTGCTTCTTCCTCTCCCACTCCCCCTGCTTGTGTTCCCGCTCTCACTGGCTGTCTCTATCTCTGTCAAATAAATAAATAAAATCTTTAAAAAAAAATTTTTTTTTTAAAAGAAAACCCAGGAAAACAACCATGTCATTCCTCAGATCCAGCTAAGGTCCCCAGCTGCTCTGCCTTCTCTGAACCTTTCGGAGTCTCTTGTTTTACATATGATGCTTGGGGATTTTTGTTGTACTTAGTGGAAAGAAGCAGGGAAAAGTACTTCAATCTGTCTTTCTGGAAGTGCCTCTCATGTTTTTATATTTCCCATCTTCTCCATTTTTCAGTTTGGGGATTTTCTTCTGGTCTGTTTCCCAGTTAACTAATCATCTTTAGTTTGTCCAGTCTTCTGTTAATTTCATCTATTAAAGTCTTAATTTCAGATATATTTTGGCTCTAGGGTTTTTATAATGATCTAGTTCACAGTTCCTAGTTTTCTGCTTAAGTCCTCCCTTGTTGTTATCTTGAACATATGGTCATAATTCTTTGAAAATAATTTAATCATGTTTGATAATATTAAAATCTGGAACCCCTAAGGTGTCAGATGAGGGAGAAAAGCTGGTGCAACATAAGTACATGATGTGACCTACTTGTGCCCTCCGGACCTGCTTGAAATGCATCCCATCAATAGACTGTGTTGGGAGACAATGCTCATGAACACTTGCTTGTGCACAGTGCTTCCTGCGCCAAAATGACTGTCATTCTGGGTTCAAGAATGACTGAATGACAAACATCTCCTGGAAATCGGAGATCATGAATTACTCCAGAAATGTTAAAGGTTCACCTCCCCTGGGGCCATTTGTTTATATTCTTAGAGTAATAAAAACCTTGGGACTCTCGGGGTACCTGGCTGGCTCAGTTAGTAGAGCATGAGACTCTTGATCTTGGGGTCATGAGTTCCAGCCCACATTGGGTGTAGAGCCTACTTAACAATAGCAACAACAACAACAAACCTAGGAACTCTCCCCCTTCTTCCTCCCAGAGAAAAGAGAAAGAGAAAGACAGCTAGAGAAGGCACAGATGTACCCTATATCAAATCTGAGTCTCACAGCTTCAGAGCTCTGCTCAGAAGGACCCTGGGACTCCAGATACATCTGACCCCATCACATGGCCCTGTGGAGACTTGGGAGGTGGGCAGTCAGCACTGCTATGATGCCGTGTGAGTAAATGTTGTCTAAATGCAGAGGTCTCACAGGCTGTGTGTGTGTGTGTGTGTGTGTGTGTGTGTGTGTGTGTGTGTAGCACTGTGACAGAGTGACAGGCTGACTGGATCAACCAGGACAGATAATGTCTCAGACTCTTCACAGTCATGGACTTGACAGATGGCTGCTGCCCACCTGACCTCATGATTGTGTGTGTGTCTGGTGGGTAGGGGTGTCTGAGAGCCTCAGCTGAGAGTGGGCAGCTCGAGTCACAAACTCACTTGATGTCTCATGGTCAGGGTTACCTGCATGCCCGAAGCTAGTTTTCAAATGGTGAACAGATCTCTGCTACAGACAGCAGACCCTCGCTGCAGAATCTGAGAGGTTTATGCTGCCACACTTCTTTGGAGGCTTTCCCACAACATCCTTCTCTACATGGAAACTTCCAGTACCATGCCATATTCCCTGACCCAAGAGTCAGGGCTGTTTATACAACAGCCTGACTTGCCGCATTGCTCTATCTTGCACTGGGCTTCACTCAAAATTGAGAGCCTTCTCAATTACCTGGTAAATGAGTAAGAGCAGTATTTCTAAGTGGGATATGTGCTATTTCCAAAAGCATAAAGAGGTCTACCAAGCACTGCTCCTCCACTTTAGTGGTAGAAGGTACAGTGGGTCCACTACTTTGCAGAGAATGTACTGGTAGGTCCTCTTCCTGAAAATATCGCTGACACGGCAGACTCAGTCTTTGTGGGGGTTACTCTGACTTACGGGTGTGTTTCTGGAGCAGTCAGTATACCTGCCACTTCCCCCGGTGTTATTTAAATGAGGTCATTGATAAAGTGGGCTGGCGTGATGTTCTGTGGAATGTGCAGATTCTGTGGCAGAGAGTAGGAGAGCTAATAGAGCACTGGGAGAAGACCATGAACAGGAATTACTGGATGTTCCATGTATATGTGACTCTCTTCTGTCCTAATCTCTTATCTTTATGTGATTAGAAAAACTGCACCTGCCAAATCACCAACTGCATAGTTTTTCTTTTTCTTTTGCATATTGTTCCATAGGCTGTGTTGATCTGATCCAATAGATACTAAAACCTGATACAGCAGCTAAAATTGGAGCTACCACTTGGTTAAATTTAAATTTAGGTTAATCCATTGTTATCCACCACGATCCATTTTTGGAGATGCCAAATGGGTGAAATAAGTGGGAAATAAAACCATCTCCACATTTTTAAAGACTTTGAGGGTATCATTCATTGATCTTTAATATTCTACTGGAGATGCAGCATTGCTTCTGATTTACTACCTTGGCTGGCGTGGGGAAGCAGTTTCAGAGGCTTCCACTTGGCCTTTCCTACTTCAATATCCCTTATACTGCAGCTGAGGGATCAATGTGAGGATTTTGTCAACTGCTAAATGTGTCCATCCTTATTTCAAAGAATGGGGACATGACTGCAGAGTAAGACCTTGGGACCCAATGGACTCACGATGAGACAGACTTGGGCCAGGACTCCATTTACCATCTGGAGTCCATGTGCTCTACTCTAACAGGAAGGCTATGATGGTATTTGGGTTTCCCTAGGATAAATACAAGTTCAGACCCTGTCTTATTTTGGGCTGTTATAACAACAATACCATTGACTGGGTGGCTTAAATAACAGATATCTATTCCTTGCAATTTTGAAGGCTGGGAAGTGCAAAATTAGGGTGCTGATCAATTTCATTACTGGTGAAAGCCCTCTTCCTGTTTTGCAGACACCTTGCTTTATCCTCACATGGCAGAGAGAGAGACTGGGAAAGATCAAGCTCTCTGATATCTTCTTATAAGGGCACCAACCCATCATGAAGGCTCCTAATTACCTACTACAAGGCCCTATCTTTAAAATACCACCACACTGGGAATTAGAGTTTCAACATAGAAATTTTGAAGGACACAAGCATTCAGTCTTATAGCAGACCCTGACTCAAAAGTGCTAGATACTCCAATTTCCCCAGCTTACTATGGTAATGGCCTTTGGGGAAAGCAAAGGAAAACTGGCACTGCATACACTGTTTATTTATTTGATAGAAAGAGAGAAAAAGAGAAAGCACAAGCAGGGGGAGTGGCAGGCAGAGGCACCCAGGCACCCCTGAAGGATTCTTCCTTAAGGGAACCCAGCCTTCCCTTCAATCTGTGGGTTGTTGGTTTGAGAACCAACTCAAATCTGGCAACTGGAGAGGCATTGTGATTTTTTACCATGGTAGCTAACATCAGCCTTCTGCTCATTTGTTCTTGACCTTTGTTTTTTATATACATCAAGCAGCACTCTGAAATGCTATCTCAACATTAGGAGGGGTGACATAGTTGTCACAGAGCTCTGAAGGTCATGGCTCCCCTAGCTGCCAACTCGAATTTGCTGACAAATTACATCCACCTTGCCTCTGATGATGGAATATTGCACCTTGACCTCTGCTAGTCTAGAACCCACTTAACCCAACTGATGCTAAAAACCCAGTTCTTTAGTATCATCTCCTACTGATAATCCTGGCCTATATGGGAGACCTACCTCTAAGCTCCTCAGTGATGCTGGGTGTCCTGTTCCTCATTGATTTAGTGAAGAGAGTGTCCTGTGGCTCCATGGAACATGGTTAGCTGACGGATTCTCTCATCTAACATCATAAATTCATTTTAGCATGTCTATTATTATCATAGTTTGGCCCTTTCCTCAATATTCTGTCAAGACTACTCCATCATCTCCTCCTTATTTTACTGTAGGCCATAAGTTTTTCTGAGTTTCACGGTGTGCTTGCACCAGCAAACTAAGACAAGCTTCAGGTGCCCTTGGAATTAAATCCTCAGCCAAGGGAAAGTTCCCCCATATCAAAAACCTCTCCCTTACCCAGCCTTGTATTACGCCATTCTCTCCATCCCTGGTCCAACACCTTCAAGTTCAATTCTAGTCATGTTCTCCCAGTTCCTGCTCTACGTATTAGCCAGGTCTTGTGACACTTTTGGTAAATACCTTTCTTCCCAAAGCAGTGATAGGATTTCTCCAAAGAGGCCATGGCAAAAATCCTGATTGTAGTCTAGAAGCAATGAGGACAGGCAAGGACGGATCTTCAGGAGGAAATAAGTCATTTTGTGAGGCATCTGCTTTATGTGAAGGCTTTTCGTGGTCATCTGGAATACTGGAGACATTATCCTCTAGCAAGGGGGGGAATGGGCAACTTCAACCATGTCAGAAGGTTCAAGGAATCTGGAGGCTCGATGTTCTCAAGTATATCCCATCCCAGGTCAGAGAGCCCCACTCTCTTACCAGGGTCCAGATTTTAGCACTGAAGGGCTGTAAATGTAGCTTTCTTTATACTCTCCTACTCTCACAGTCAGGTACAGGTCCTGATTTTTTAGGCAACTCACTGTAGGAAAAGAGGTTCTCTTTAAATGCTGCTGTAACCAGGGCAAGTTTTAGGAATTTAATATATTTTTTAGGACAGTTAGAGCATTTGCCCATGCAATATAACCTAAGAATGTTTATCATATGTTTGACAGTGCTTCCCACATAACATACCAAATAGACAGTCTAATTAGTCAAAAAGACTTCATTTAGGGGGCGCCTGGGTGGCACAGTCGTTAAGCGTCTGCCTTCAGCTCAGGGCGTGATCCCGGCGTTATGGGATCGAGCCCCACATCAGGCTCCCTCCGCTATGAGCCTGCTTCTTCCTCTCCCACTCCCCCTGCTTGTGTTCCCTCTCTCGCTGGCTGTCACTATCTCTGTCAAATAAATAAATAAAATCTTAAAAAAAAAAAAAAAGACTTCATTTAGAATTCAAATCTTGGGAAGTTTGTTAGAAACCTCAGAGGGTTTTAAAGCACATGCTTAAATACGATTACACATCATTATAAAACTCAATATTTTACTATCTATTTAAGCAAGGTTTGGAAATAAGAGATTCTAAAGGCAAATATAGAAGGTTATGTACTTGTTGGCAAAACTTGGCTCTTTTAATATTGGGAAGTTTTAACTTTAAGTAATCAAAGACCTGATAAAGACAACATAGAAACTTTGGTTCTCTGGAAATAGAGAACAAAAAAAACTGTTTACAATTTATTATCAAGAGCAGATGAACAATGCAAGGAAACGTCTTTTTAATGAAGAGAGAAACCATCTCAATCTTATACCAGTGTACTTTAAAAACTCATTCATTCTAATCTTAGCCCTGACCATGCATAAAATTATTTTCCAAAGATTTCCTCAAAACTTACAACTTTCTTTTTCATTCAGATTTTGATTTAAGTCTTCTCTCTCTAAATAACCAATCTCATTTTAGGACAAAATTACTT
This sequence comes from Ailuropoda melanoleuca, assembly GCF_002007445.2. Taxonomy (NCBI): domain Eukaryota; kingdom Metazoa; phylum Chordata; class Mammalia; order Carnivora; family Ursidae; genus Ailuropoda; species Ailuropoda melanoleuca. The sequence continues at coordinate 165,485,182 of NC_048219.1, read as the reverse complement.
TCCTTTCCCCACAACAAAAATGTATTCCCATTCCTCATACCTTTCTTAACAAAAACATATTTTACTTTCCTTGCATACAATGTTGCTTTCCTTATTTTCCAGCAGTCTTAATTACATTTATCAGAATTTTTACTTTTATTTTATTTATTTATTTTTTTATAATTAATTTTATTTTATTATATTATGTTAATCACCATACAGTACATCCCCTGATTCTGATGTAAAGTTTGATGCTTCATTAGTTGCGTATAACACCCAGTGCACCATGCAATACGTGCCCTCCTTACTACCCACCACCAGTCCATCCCCTTCCCCCACCCCCTCCCCTCTGAAGTCCCCAGTTTGTTTCCCATAGTCCATAGTCTCTCATGTTTCATTCCCCCCTCTGATTACCCCCCTTTTCTTTATCCCTTTCTTCCCCTACCGATCATCCTAGTTCTTATGTTCCATAGATGAGAGAAATCATATGATAATTGTCTTTCTCTGCTTGACTTATTTCACTTAGCATTATCTCCTCCAGTGCCGTCCATGTTGCAGCAAATGTTGAGAATTCGTTCTTTCTGATAGCTGAGTAATATTCCATTGTATATATGGACCACAGCTTCTTAATCCAGTCATCTGTTGAAGGGCATCTCGGCTCCTTCCATGATTTGGCTATTGTGGACAATGCAGCTATGAACATTGGGGTGCATATGGCCCTTCTCTTTACTACGTCTGTATCTTTGGGGTAAACACCCAGTAGTGCAATGGCTGGGTCATAGGGTAGTTCAATTTTTAACTTTTTAAGGGACCTCCACACTGTTTTCCAGAGTGGCTGTACCAACTTGCATTCCCACCAACAATGTAGGAGGGATCCCCTTTCTCCACATCCTCTCCAACAATTGTTGTTTCTTGCCTTGTCTATCTTTGCCATTCTAACTGGCGTAAGGTGGTATCTCAGTGTGGTTTTGATTTGAATTTCCCTGATGGCTAATGATTTTGAACATTTTTTCATGTGTCTGTTAGCCATTTGTATGTCTTCATTGGAAAAGTGTCTGTTCATATCTTCTGCCCATTTTATGATTTGTTTATTTGTTTCTCGTGTATTGAGTTTGAGAAGTTCTTTGTAGATCTTGGATACCAGTCCTTTATCTGTGGTGTCCTTTGCAAATATATTCTCCCATTCCGTGGGCTGTCTCTTAGTTTTTTTGACTGTTTCCTTGGCTGTGCAGAAGCTCTTTATCCTGATAAAGTCCCATAAGTTCATTTTATCTTTTATTTCTCTTGCCTTTGGAGATGTGTCGTGAAAAAGGTTGCTCTGGCCGATGTCATAGAAGTTGTTGCCTATGTTCTCCTCTAGAATTTTGATGGATTCCTGTCTCACATTGAGGTCTTTCATCCATTTGGAGTTTATTTTTGTGTATGGTGTGAGAGAGTGGTCAAGTTTCATTCTTTTGCATGTAGCTGTCCAATTTTCCCAGCACCATTTATTGAAGAGACTGTCTTTTTTCCACCGGATGTTTTTTCCTGCTTTATCAAAGATTAGTTGCCCAAAGAGCCGAGGGTCCATTTCTGGGTTCTCTATTCTGTTCCATTGGTCGATGTGTCTGTTTTTGTGCCAGTACCATGCTGTCTTTGTGATCACAGCTTTGTAGTACAGCTCGAAATCCGGCATTGTGATGCCCCCAGCTTTGTTTTTCCTTTTCAACAGTTCCTTGGAGATTCGGGGCCTTTTCTGGTTCCATACAAATTTAAGGACTATTTGTTCCAGTTCTTTGAAAAATGTCCTCGGTATTTTGATCGGGATAGCATTGAAAGTGTAGATTGCTCTGGGTAGTATGGACATTTTAACTATGTTAATTCTTCCAATCCATGAGCATGGAATATTTTTCCATCTTTTTATGTCTTCCTCAATATCTTTCAAAAGTGATCTATAGTTTCTAGCATATAGGTCCTTTACGTCTCTGGTTAAGTTAATTCCAAGGTAACGCATGGTTTTTGGTGTTATTGTAAATGGGATGGATTCCCTAATTTCTCTTTCTTCAGTCTCGTTATTCGTGTATAGAAATGCAACTGATTTCTGGGCATTGATTTTGTATCCTGCCACCTTACTGAATTGTTCTATAACTTCTAATAGTTTGGGAGTGGATTCCTTTGGGTTTTCCATATAGAGTATCATGTCATCTGCAAAGAGAGACAGTTTGACTTCTTCTTTGCCGATTTGGATACCTTTGATCCCTTTTTGTCTTCTGATTGCTGTTGCAAGGACTTCTAGTACTATGTTGAATAATAGTGGCGAGAGTGGGCATCCTTGTCGTGTTCCTGATCTTAAGGGAAAGGCTTCCAGCTTTTCCCCATTGAGAATAATGCTTGCAGTAGGCTTTTCATAGATGGCTTTTATGAGATTGAGAAATGTACCCTCTATTCCTACACTCTGAAGGGTTTTAATCAGGAAAGGATGCTGTATTTTGTCAAATGCTTTTTCTGCATCAATTGAGAGGATCATATGGTTCTTGAGTCTTTTCTTGTTGATATGATGTATCACATTGATTGATTTGCGAGTGTTGAACCATGCTTGCATCCCAGGTATGAATCCCACTTGGTCATGATGGATAATCCTTTTAATGTACTGTTGGATTCTATTAGCAAGGATCTTGTTGAGGATTTTGGCATCCATATTCATTAGAGAAATCGGTCTGTAATTCTCCTTTTTGAGGGGGTCTTTGCCTGGTTTGGGGATCAAGGTAATATTAGCCTCATAGAATGAGTTTGGTAGCTTTCCTTCTGTTTCTATTTTTTGAAATAGCTTTAGGAGAATAGGTATTATTTCTTCTTTGAATGTTTGGTAGAATTCCCCAGGAAAACCGTCTGGGCCTGGAGTTTTATTATTTGGAAGGTTGTTTATCACTGACTCAATTTCTTCATAGTTAATTGGCCTATTTAAGAAATCTATTTCTTCCTGTTTCAGTCTTGGTAGTTTATAGGTTTCCAGGAAGGCCTCCATCTCTTCCAGATTGTTTAGTTTTTTGGCATATAGCTGTTGATAAAAGTTTCTAATAATCCTTGCAATTTCAATGGTGCTGGTCGTGACCTCTCCCTTTTCAGTCATAATTTTAATAATCTCAGTCCTTTCTCTTTGTTTTTGGACAAGTTTTGCCAGTGGTCTATCAATTTTATGGATTCTCTCAAAGAACCAGCTTCTAGTCCTGTTGATCTGCTCTACTGTGGTTCTGGTCTCTAATTCATTGATTTCTGCTCTAATCTTGGTCAACTCCTTCCTTGTCAGTGGGTTAGGCCTGTCCCTCTGTTGCTGTTCCAGTTTCTTGAGGTGAGAATATAGAAACTGCATTTTAGATTTTTCTATTCTTTTGAGTGAGGCTTGGATGGCTATGTATTTCCCCCTTAGGACTGCCTTTGCAGTATCCCATAGGTTTTGGACCGTTGTGTATTCATTCTCGTTGGTCTCCATAAATTGTTTAATTTGTTTTTTGATTTCCTGGTTTATCGAGTCATTCTTGAGCAGGATGGTTCTTAGCCTCCAAGTGTTTGAGTTTCTTCCAGGTTTTTCCTTGTGGTTGAGTTCCAATTTCAGAGCGTTGTGGTCTGAGAATATGCAGGGGATAATTTCAATCTTTTGGTATTGGCTGAGACCTGTTTTGTGTCCCAGAGCATGATCTATTCTTGAGAATGTTCCATGGGCATTTGAATAGAATGAGTATTCTTTGGTTCTGGGGTGTAGTGTTCTATATATATCTATGAGGTCCAACTCGTCGAGTATGGCATTCAAAGCCTTTGATTCTTTGCTTAGTTTTTGCCAGGGTGTTCTGTCTATTTCTGATAGTGGGGTGTTGAGGTCCCCTACTATTACTGTGTTCTTATCTATATGTCTCTTTATTTTGGTTAAGAGTTGGCTTGTGTATCTTGCTGCTCCCCTGTTGGGGGCATATATATTAATAATTGTCATATCCACTTGTTGAATACTTCCTTTAAGAATAATATAGTGCCCTTCTGTATCTCTCTCTATGGCCTCTAGTTTAAAATCCAGTCTATCTGATATGAGAATTGCTACTCCAGCTTTCTTTTGAGGTCCATTTGCGTGGAAGATGGTACTCCATCCCCTTACTCTAAGTCTGAATGCATCTTTGGGTTCAAAATGAGTCTCTTGTAGACAGCAAATGGATGGGTCATGTCTTTTTATCCAATCTGCAACCCTGTGGCGTTTTATGGGAGAGTTTAAGCCATTTAGATTGATAGAGATTATTGACAGATATGATTTTAATGATGCCATTTCTCTTTAAAGTCTTTGTATCGGTTGTGACTTGCTGCTCTGTATCACTCTTGGGGCCTTTTTACCTTTATAGAGCCCCCCTTAATATCTCCTGTAGGGCTGGTTTCGTGGTTACGAAATTGGTTAATGATTGGCGATTTTGGAACGTCTTTATTTCTCCATCAATTCTGAATGACAGCTTTGCTGGATAAAGGATCCTTGGCTGCATGTTTTTCTCTGAAAGAGCTTTAAAAATGCCCCCCCAAGCCTTTCTCTCATTCCAGGTCTCTGTAGACAGGTCTGACGTAATCCTGATACCTTTGCCTTGGTACGTGAGAAATTTCTTTGCCCTGGCCGCTTTCAATACTGTATCCTTGGATCTAATATTTGCGAATTGCACTATGACATGCCGTGGCGTAGGTTTGTCCTGGTTGAGCTTGGATGGGGTCCTCTCTGCCTCTTGGACACGAATGCTTGTTTCCCTTGCTAGATTAGGGAAGTTTTCAGCTACAATTTGTTCAAATATCTCTTCTAGACCTCTGTTTTTCTCCACCCCTTCAGGGATGCCGATGATTCTGACATTGGATCGTTTCATAGAGTCAGTAATCTCCCGTAATCTACATTCGTGGGCGTGGATTTTTTTAAGACCAGCTTCTATTTTCGTTTTTTCTTCTACTAACCCATCCTCCAATTCGCTAACGCGTTCCTCTGCCTCGGTGACCCTGGCCGTCAGAGCCTCTAGTTTTGACTGTATTTGGCCCACTGAGTTTTTAATTTCTGTCAGATTCGCTCTCATTTCTGCCCTTAGGGATTCTATATTCTCAGCAACGCTTTCTCTGATGCTTTTTTCAAGTTTACTCATCATCTTGACCATTGTTGCTCTGAATTCCATTTCTGATAATTGGGATACATCCATATGTATTAATTCTGTGGCCGAGGCCA
>NC_048219.1:165302860-165479495 GCF_002007445.2 Ailuropoda melanoleuca | reverse complement strand
AGGTGGCTACCGCTTCCCGGCGCCCTGACACGGCGGCTCCCTCCCCCTTCTGTTTAGCTTCCGATATCTGTGCGCGGTTTCACGGCTCCCCGCTTCGTACCTCGATACTCAGCGCTGGAGATGTTCATTTGTAGAGATCCAGATGTATCTTCCTGCGTCTCAGGCTGATTCCGTGGATATTCCTGCTGGTCTGGTACCTATCCAGCTCAACTCAGGGGACCGGCTGAAAAAGGGGTCCCCTACTCCTCCGCCATCTTAACCTCCTCCCAGAATTTTTACTTTTAGAAGCCTTAGTCTCAAACTTCCAACAACGTAGGTTTAGAGGGAACATACCTCAACATAATAAAGGCCCTATATGAAAACCCACAGATAACATCATACCCAATGGTGAAAAACAGAGCTTTTCCTCTAAGATCAGGAACAAGACAAGGATGTCCACTTCCACCACTTTTATTCAACATAGCACTGGAAATCATAGCCACAGCAATCAGACAAGAAAAATAAAAGGCATCCAAATTGGTGAGGAAGAAGTGAAACTCTATTTGCAGATGACGTGATAACACATGTAGAAAACCCTAAAGACTCTACCAAAAAAACTACTAGAACTGATAAATGAATTCAGTAAAGTCTCAAGACACAAAATCAGCATATAGAAATCTGTTGAATTTCTATACACTAATAATGAAGTATCAGAAACAGAAATTTAGAAAACAGTCTCAGGGGACCTAGCTGACTCAGTGGAGCATGCACCTCCCTCTTTTTTTTTTTTTTTTTTTAGATTTATTTATTTTGAAAGAGTGAGAGGGACTATGAGCACAGCAGGGAGGGGCAGAAGGAGAGGGAGAGAAAGAGACTCTCAAGCAGACTCCCTGGTGAGCACAGAGCCCTAAAGAGGCCTCGATCTCAAGACCCTGAGATCATGACCTGAACCAAAGTCAAGCATCAGATGTTTAACTGACTGAGCCACCCAGGTGCCCCTGAATCTTGCAACTCTTGATTTTGGGGTCATGAGTTTGAGCTCCATGTTGGGTGTAGAGATTACTTAAAAACAAAATCTTAAAAAAACAAAAACAAAAACAAAACCAACAGCCAATCTCATTTACAATTGTACCAAAAAGAATAAAATACCTAGGAATAAACCTAAACAAGTAAAATACCTGTATCCTGAAAACTATAAAACACTGATGAAAGAAACTGAAGATGACACAAACAAATGGAAAGATCCTCTAAGCTCATGGATTGGGAGAACAAATATTGATAAAATGTCCATACTACCCAAAGCAATCTACAGATATAATGCAATCCTTATCAAAATACCAGTAGCATTCTTCCACAAAAAGAGAATAATATTCAAATTTATATGAAACCACAAAAGACCCCAAAGAGTCAAAGCAATCTTGAAACAGAAGAACAAAACTGGAGGTATCACAATCCCAGATTTCAAAATATACTACATTGGTGTAGTAATCAAAACAGTACGGTACTGGCACAAAAATAGCCACACAGATCAACAGAACAGAATAGAGAGCCCAGAAATAAACCTATAATTATATGGTTGACTACTCTTCAACAAAGGAGATAAGAATATACAATGGGAGAAAGAAAGTTTCTTCACTAAATGGTGTTGGGAAAACTGGACAGCTACATGCAAAAGAATGAAACTGGACCACTTTCTTACACCATACACAAAAATAAACTCAAAGTGGATTAAAGACCTAAAGGCGAGACCTGAAACCATAAAATTCCTAGAAAAAAACAAACAGTATCTCTTTGACATCAGCCATAGAAATATGTTTTAGATGTGTCTCCTTTTGCAAGGGAAACAAAAAGCAAAATTAAACTACTTGGACTATACCAAAATAAAAAGCTTTTGCAAGGTGAAAGAAACCACCAACAAAACGAGAACCCACTGAATGGGAGAAGATTTTTATAAATGATATATCTAATAAGGGGTTGATACCCAAAATGTATAAACAACTTATACAACTCAACACCAAAAAACCCCCCAAAAAACAAATAACTCAATGACAAATGGGCAGAAGACATGAACAGACATTTCTCCAAAGAAGACATACAGGTGGCCAATAGACACATGAAAAGATGCTCAACATCACTCATCATCAGGGAAATGCAAATCAAAACCACGAGATATCACCTCACACCCATCAGAATGGCTAAAATAGAAAACACAAAAAACAGCAAATGTTGGTGAGGATGTAGAGAAAAAGGAATCCTTGTGCACTATTGGTGGGAATGTTAAACAGTGCAGCCACTGTGGAAAACAATATAGAGGTCCCTCAAAAAATTAAAAATAGAATTATCATATAATCCAGTAATTATACTTTCAGGTATTTACCCAAAGAAAACAAAAACACTAATTCAAAAAGATACATGCACCCTTATTTTTACTTCCACATTATTTACCATAGCCAAGATATGAAGGCAGCTCAAGTGTCTATTAATAGATGAATGGATAAAGAAAACGTAGTGTATATATTCAATGGAATATTACCCAACTATTAAAAAGAATGGAATCTTGCCATTCGCAACAACATGGATGGATCTAGAAGATACTAGGCTAAGTGAAATGAGTCAGTCAGAGAAAGACAAACACCATGTGATTTCACTCATATGTGAAATTTAAGAAACAAAACAAAGAAAAAGAGACAAACAACACCCCCCCATTCCTAAATATAGAGAACTGGGGGTTACCAGAGGGAAGGTGGGGGGTGTGTGTGAAACAGGATTAAGAGTACACTTATCATGATGAGCACTGAGTAATGGATGGAAGTGTTGACTCACTATATTGTACACCTGAAACTAATATAACACTGTATATTAACGATACTGGAATTAAGTGAATGAATGAAATAGTCTCCAGTGAAAACTAAGTAGGTAAACAATTGTAAACTCTGTTACAACAGAACACTTTAGATCGGAAATTTATGAATATATTTCATAATTCCTAAAAATGTGTTTTTCAGTAAAGCACAAAGCAGGTTTACGAACAGACCCAGGCATCCTCAGTTTCTCTGCACTACGAAGCCAAAAGCAGATAAACCTATGTTCAGTCACCAATGCTTCAGTATTCTATCTTATTTGAAAAAGACTTAGATATCCAATGAATTCAACCCAATTCATCATTTAACTTAGCAAAACTTCAAAGTTTCAGGTTACCAAAGGTTTTGAAAGCTTTAAACCTTTTTATTTCCTCAACCTACTTGTTCCTAACAGTTGTCCGCAAAAACTTGATGACACAGACACAATTAACTATCATCTTAAGTCATCTTTTTGCTGACAAATTGCAACAAATAACACGAATTTATTTGACCTTTAGTTAACCTCGGTAGAATAACAGTTTTACATTTACTGCTGATAGCTCTACAGACATGTCTATTTTAATGAAATCAACAAACTTAAATTACCTTTAATACTGAATATGTTGCACCTGCGTCCACTCAAAGTCAATTTCTTCCCCACCATCCGACTTGGGGCTCCTGTGGGGAAATTTGAAGTGGGTGGTTTAAGTCCAGGGGAGCTCTCGGGCCCCTTCATGTTGACTTGGGAGATGCTGCAGTTTGAACTATGTCAGCAGGTGGCCCACCAGCTTGGGGAGGTGTTCTGCTCCTCGGTAGTGAGGGTAAGGCGCCGCGGGCAGGGAGGATGGTGTAGGAGCTGGCAGAGGCCCGGGAGGAGGGCTAGGCGGGGGCAGGGGCAGTGCCACCAGCAAGGCCCCAGGTCATTCTGAGCGCGGACTCCTATTCCGTTATCTCCAGCTCCTCTCTCTCCCTCCTGCAGAACAGGCTTTCTCTCTGCCCGCTGCCCCATTTATTCAAAATATAGCCTAATGGACTTTATCTGGGAACAGGAGTATTCCCCATCTTCTCGGTCAAAAGTTCAGGAAGAACACAGAAGAAACAAATCTATAACTGAGCCCAGAGTTTCTGCTGTTAGTATTTTGTTCTTCCCCAAAAGTCGGGGCGTGGGGGCCTTCACCGACTGAACCAAACAGCTTCCCAGACAAGAGCAGAAAGCCAAACCTGCTGTTTGGAGGCAACCAAACGGAAGGAAGAAATCCAAGAAAGCCATTCAGAGCTCCGCGGAGGTGATGTGACAATAAAAATCATTTTCTTCTTAGTCATAGGTTTATAATTAAAAGTAGACCAGTCAGCCAATCTCCTCCCCGGAGTCTTCGGGAAGGGCTAGAAGCTAGCATGGCCTGTCTTGTACACACGTACACACACACCAGGTCCGGCCGGGAGCTCGCCAACCTCGCCCCCGGGCTTCCGGTTTCCCTCACGGCCCTCCTCGCTCCGACGCTACCTTCACCACTCCCACCCGCCCCGCCACAACTCCAGCCACGGGCCACGAGCACACCGGGACCACGTGGACGCAAGCGGTGTCTTTCCACAGCGCTGGCTGCCCTCGATCGTAAAGCCAAGGTAATCCAATTTTAGAAAGCAGGTTCGGGATTCCAAACTCCATGACGTTTCACCAGGGGATTAAACTTGGCTTCTTACACAGCACACAGAGCAGGACAAGACAAACCACACAACCAACAAGATAACAGAAGGGTGTAGGGAGCGAACGAGCCAAATGGGAAATCCGTCTGCGGGCGCGCAGCTGAGATCCGGTCGGGTCCCCGTCAGCTCTGGGCACTTACTGCTTCTGATGACCCAGCCGCGAAGGATCTCGGTTCTGCTGGGAGATTGATCGGGCAGAGCTCTCCATGGCAGTTGCCTTTCTTGGGTGGTCAGACACAGAGAGGTCATGTCTGAAGAGTCTGACAGTTTGCTGCAAAATTCCTTCCCTTTATAAAGGGGTTAATTGGGCGCACCTGGGTGGCTCAGTCGGTTAAGCGTCTGCCCTCGGCTCACGTCATGATCCCAGCGTCCTGGGGTCAGGCCCCACATTGGACTCCCTGCTCAGCGGGGAGCCTGCTTCTCCCTATCCCTCTGCCTGCCGCTCCCCCTGCTTGTGCTCTCTCTCTCTCATAGGTAAATAAATAATATCTTAAAAGGGTTTAATCAGTCTTAGGCTCCCGCAGACCTCCTCTGGTTCTGCTCATTATCAGCTGACGCTGCAGTACTTCTAACTACTTGGGTCATTGCCTGACACAGGCTCCTGAGGGACATGAGAGACTCCATTTTGTTTTCTACACCGCACAAACCTGAACAAATGGGTTATGAAAACCCGGAACAGACGCACGTGGGTGGCTCAGTTAAGCATTGGACACTTGATTTGGGCTCAGGCCATGCTCTCCAGCTGCGTGGGCTCCAGGCTCAGCACAGTTGCTTGTCCCTTTCCCTCCGTTCCCCACCCCACCCCGTCCCGCGCGCTCACACACTCTCTCAAATAAATAAAATCCTAAACAGAAAGAACAAATGGTTCAAAAGAACTCAACCAAGTGAGGTGACGGGTGAACCAAGGAGGGACGGGTCGGATGTGCAATTATCAGGGGAACTTACCAGGAGCAAGCTTCTAAGGCCCGCTACTTCGAACTTGTTTCTCTGCTTCACCAAATGCGCTTAAGGCAGTCCTTGCCAGCTCCCGGCAAGGCAGAAAGAAAATCCTCCGAACGAAACAGGTTTTGGCAGCTGCCAAGGGCGTCCTCCCCAACCTCCCCGTCCTCTCGTCTGGGGCCGAGGAGCCAAGAGCAGCTGACTCGGAACTATCACAGCCATTGCTGGGAGGCAAATGTGTGAGCCCTGGTGCGCAGCTGAGGCCAACTGCTCCATCTGGCGAATCCCGAGTAGGCTGGACAAATTGAAAGCCTGCCCCCACATGGCTCACCAAAATTACAGCCGCGCCCATCGATGGCGCTTAACCACAAAACAAGCCTCGGTCTTTATCATTACCACTGCCATGTCTGCAAAGCCAGTAACGTTGTATAAGCCAGCACTTCTACCACCTGCATCCTATCTCAGTTCACAAGTGAGAGTCTTAGCGGTGGTGCCACAGCATTCCAGGGATTATCAGCTCCCCACATGGGGTCCTTGTTAACCATCTAGTCAGTGAGTGATCCAATAGAGTCCCATCTTGGGAACCCCATTTTGTAGGACCATTTCTTGCCCCAAATGCTTTAGTTTGTGTTTTTCCCAGAAGCAGAAGCTCTGAAACATGATTTCAAATGCAAGTAGTTTATCTGGGAGGTGATTCCAGAAAACCCCTGTAAGATAGTAAAGAAGTGAGAGGGAGAAGGGATGACATCCAAAACAGAATGTATTATCAGGAAGTTCCTATTGTGGGTACCTGGAACTTAATGCCTCTGAGGAACTCTGGGAGCCAGTGTAGAAGAGCCTCGGAATATTCTCCCTAAGGGGCAATACTGAGGACCGCTAGGGTGGAGAGAATAAATTCTTGGCACTTCAGCCTGCCAAACATGGAGTGGGCTCTGACAGCCAAAAGAAATGCAAATGGGATACTGGCAGCTGGAAGTTAACCTCCATTTACTGTAATGGGAAGACCTGAGGGAAATGGGCAGGGCACCAAGGGTGTCTGTTACAGGATCCCAAATGAAAAATCTGGGGTCCTCGGCAGGCTTCCGGCACCCATCTTTCCCTCAGCTCCATGCAGCTACCTAAAATTCTGCTCAACCTTTTAGCCACTATTGGTAAATTCCTTAATACTTTGAAAGGTTGCTTCCTTGGCCCTCCCTTTTCTTTTCTCAAGGATATTGGCCCCTCAAGTCATCACTGCCTTGGTAACTCCTCAGTGTTTGCAAGCTTATGTATTTTACATTTTGTTCAGATTTTCTAGTTCTTTTTTTTTTTTTTTTAAGATTTTTATTTATTTATTTATTTATTTGACAGAGACAGCCAGCAAGAGGGAACACAAGCAGGGAGAGTAGGAGAGGAAGAAGCAGGGTCCTAGTGGAAGAGCCTGATGTGGGGCTCGATCCCAGAACGCTGGGATCACGCCCTGAGCTGAAGGCAGACGCTTAACGACTGCACCACCCAGGCGCCCCAGATTTTCTAGTTATTCTTAGTGAGAGAGTTTGTTTGGAATAAGTTATCCTGCCATTGCCAGAAGCAAAAATCACAGCCACAAAATACTGGAGAGAAAAGAGAGCATGGGAAGAATCCCTCAGATTTTGTTTAAACCAAACAACAAAAAACCCTTGGTACTTTCTCCTGAATAGCAAAACTTGGGATTTTCCTTTTGCATGCAGATTAGCAACTAAATATTTATAAATCTATATTGCCCACTGTAAATTCTTAGTTTCCCTGCATGATGTGAAATTTACTCCACTGCTAGATTTGTAAACTTGGTTAAGTGTCAAGCATGGAATAACTCCCATTGCTCTGCGTTTACAAAGAGCTTTGAATTGTAGGTTCTAGAGTTTCCTTTCCTATGTCTCACATCCCTCTGAAAACCCCTGTGTTTCTTTTTTCTTTTAAAAAAATTTTTATTTATTTGAGAGAGACAGAGCAAAAGAGAGAGCACTTAACTGGGAGGAGAGAGAGAAGCAGTCTCCCTGAGAGCAGGGAGCCTGATACAGGGCTCAGTCCTAGGACCCTGGGATCATGACCTGAGCCAAAGGCAGATGCTCAACTGACTGAGCCACCCAGGCACCCCACCCCTGTGTTTCTAATCCCTGAGCCCCAATAAATGGCATTTTATTATGTCATATATATAGTGTCTCTCCTGATCAGATGGGGTCCCCCAGACGTGGGGCGATGATGTGTGGGGTGGGGATGGCATGGGCAATGAAAGAATTCACCCAAGGTGGAACAAAGGAGATAGAAGTTTATTGTATACACTGCTAGGGAGCAGTGGGCAGGACAAAACAAGCAGAGACTGTCTGCCATGGGGCAGTAGGTGGGGACTGTTTTTAAAGAGGAAAGGTGAAGAGGTATGAGAACATAAGAAATTTTCCCTTTTTTGGTACGTGTTCCTGATTCTAAGTAACCCATTGGTTAGTTAGGGTCTACGGATACTCTGAGGTGGGTCGCCTGATGGTCCTGTCTGTATTCAGCCAGGTGGTTGCTGTGGCCCCTTTTGCCTTGAACAAGTTAAAAGCAGCCTCTACAATATACATGTTGCCTTACATTATTCTTTTGTCTTATAAATCGAAGGCATCCATACATTGCGTCATTTATTAAAAACTGGTGTTTTCTTTTTTAACTGATATTTTCAACATTGATATTTTATTATGTAAAATATAGATTAATAATTCTCATTGTAAAAGATTCAAACAATATAAAATAATGTAGATCAAAATATATGAAAGCCCAGGTTTACCGATCTCCTTCATCCCCATCACCAAGATAACTGGTACAGAGATCCCATTCCTTCCAGTTCTTTCTCTGAGTATTTGTCTCTCTATATATGCACCCATTTTTTGAACTTTACAAATAGATTGTACCTGTTGCTTTTTTATTTTACCAAATACAAGTTTTATATATGATAGGTGTGGCAGATTTTTTCTGCAAATATCTGCCACAATATCTCCAACTTCACATGTCCTTTGGAATAGACCATAGCAGAACTCACACTAGATCATAAAAAGACATGCGGGCTCCATCTTGTTTTCATGCAACACTTGATCTCAGCCGCTCCCTCTTGAGGGACTACCTTTTGGAATCCAGCTCCCATGCTATGAGAGGCCCAAGTCACTGAGACAGGCCATGTGTAAGTGCTCCCAGTCAATAGCCCCATTCTCCAAGTCATCCTAGACCAGCTTCCAGGTGTTTCCAGACCTCTGTCATTTGAGTTACTTTCCTCTCCCAACTGTTTGAATTTTCCTGGATTAGGCCCTAGACATTATGGGAGAGAGGCAAACCAGTCTCCACTGTGCCCTACCCAAATTCCTGAACCACAAAATCTGTGACCATAATAAAACAGTTCTTATTTTATGTCACTAAATTTGGGGGTGATTTATTATATAGCAATATATAATGGAAATGAATTACTGGGATTGGAACAGGTAAATCAAAAGATACACTTATTTAAAATTTTATTCATAATGCCAGATTTCCTTTCACCAGTAACTGACTTAAGATGAAATAGAAGAAATAGAATAGAAGTGCCTGGCTGGCCCAGTTGGTAGTGCATGCAACTCTTGATCTCAGGGTTGTGGGTTCGAGTCCCAAGCTGGGTGTAGATATTACTTAAAAATAAAATTTAAAAAAAGTTTTTAAATAAAATCTTAGGGGCGCCTGGGTGGCTCAGTCGGTTAAGCCTCTGCCTTCAGCTCAGGTCATGATCCCAGGGTCCTGGGATCCAGCCCTGCATTGGGCTCCCTGCTCCTCGGGGAGTCTGCTTCTTCTTTTGCCTCTGCCTGCTGCTCCTCCTTGCTCTCTCTCTCTCTCTCTGTCAAATAAATAACTAAAATCTTTGAAAAATAATAAAATCTTTAAAAAAAATAGAACGGAAGACTTATAACAAGAGATTGAATTAGTAGTTAAAAACTTTTGCACAAAGAGGGGGGGCCTGAATGGCTCAGTCAAAAAGGTATGTGATTTTTCATCTTGGGGTTGTGAATTCAAGCCCCATGTGGGGTGTAGAGATTACTTAAAACAAAACTTAAAAAAAAAATCTTTGCATAAAGAAAAGCCCTGGCATAGATGGCTTCACTGGTGAATTCTATCAATATTTAAAAATTAGGGGGATCTAATATGCAGCATGGTGACTAACTATAGTTAATACTACTGTATTGAGTACTTGAAATTTGCCAAGGGAGTAGATATTAAGTATTCTCACTACACACACACACACATACACACATACACACACACACAGAGTAACTGAATTGATGGGGTTAATTAACTTGATTGTGGTAATCATTTCTCAATGTATACGTATATTAAATAATCACTTTGTACACCCTTAACACATACAATTTTTGTCAATTATATCTCAATAAAGCTGAAAGAGGAAAATCTTCAATCTGATAAAGGACATCTATGAAAAACCCACAGTTAACATTGTACTTACCGGTAAAAAAACTGAAAACTTTCCCCTTAAGATCAGGAACAAGAAAAGGTGGTCTGATCTTGGCACTTCTGTTCAATGATGAACTGGAGATTCTATCCAAGGCAAATAGGCAAGAATTCCTCAGAAAAGAAGAAAAATTCTCTATTTGAAAATGACATGAACTTGATATGTATCAAGAAAAATCCTAAGGAGGGGCGCCTGGGTGTCTCAGTCATTAAGCGTCTACCTTCTGCTCAGGTCACTATCCCAAGGTCCTGGGATGGAGCCCCATGTCGGGCTCCCTGCTCAGTGGGACGCCTGCTTCTCCCTCTCCCTCTTCTTGTGTTCCTTCTCTCGCTGTGTCTCTGTCAAATAAATAAAATCTTAAAAAAAAAAAAAGAAAGAAAAATCCTAAGGAATCTACTGAAAAAAAGTATTAGAACTAATAAATGAGTTCAGGAAGATTGTAAGATATAAGGCCAATATATAAAAATCAACTTTTTGTATCTCTTTTTGTATGCACTAGCAGTGAATAATTTGAAACTGAAATTAAGAAAATTCCATTTACAATAGCACCAAGAAGAATGAAATATTTAGGGATGAAGTTAGCCAAAAAAGTTCAAGGCTTGTATACTGAAAACTACTAAAACATCATTGAAAGAAATTAAAGAAAACCTAAATAAGTGGAAATACATTTCATATTCATGGGTAGTAAGACTTAATATTGTTAAGATGGCAATACTCATAAATTGATCTAAGATATAACAATTCTTTTAAAAAATATTTTGTTTATTTGAGAGAGAAAACAAGTGGGGGGAGGGGTAGAGGGAGAGGGAGAAGCAGACTCCCCACTGAGGAGGGAGGCCAACTGGGGGCTCTATCCCAGAACCCTGGGATCATGACCTGAGCTGAAGGCAGATGCTTAACTGACTGAGTCACCCAGGCATCCTAAGATTTAACAATTCTTATCAAAATCTCAGGTTCCTTTTTTTGCAGAAATGGATATGCTAATTCTAAAATATACATGGAAATATAAGGAACCCAAAATAGCCAACATAATTTTATTTTATTTATTATTAGAGATTTTATTTATTTATTTATTTAAGAGAGAGAGAGAGAGCGTGCAAGTGGGGGGAAGAGCAGATGGACAGGGACAAGCACACCCCATGCTGAGTGTGGAGCCCGACATGGGGCTCCATCTCATGACCCTGAGAAAATGACCTGAGCTGAAATCAAGAGTTGGAGACTCAACCCACTGAGCCACCGAGGTGCCCCTAAGACAATTTTAAAAGAGGACAAAGTTGGAGGATTCACACTTCTCAGTTTCAAAACTTACCACAAAGCTACAGTGAGAATCAAGACTGGATGGTACTATCATTAGGATAGACATATAGTTCAATGGAGTTGAAATGAGAATTGAGAAATTGGGCAACTGATTTTTGAAAAAGGAGCCAAAACAATTCAAAGGGGAAAGAATAATATTTTCAGGAGATGTTAAGACAGCTGGATTTCTACATGCGAAGAGTGGGGTTGGATCCCTACCTCACACCACATATAAAAATTAACTCAAAATGGATCATATACCTACATGTCAGAACTAAAACTATAATACTTTTGGAAAAAAGCATAGGAATAAGTCTTTATGAACTTAGATTAGGTAGTGGTTACTTTGATATGACAACAAAAGCACAGGGGATAAAAGATAAAAATAGAAAAATGGGACTTCATACAGGTCCCTTAAAAAGTTAAAAATTGAGCTACCCTATGACCCAGCCATTGCACTACTGGGTATTTAACCCAAAGATACAGACGTAGTGAAGAGAAGGGCCATATGCACCCCAATGTACATAGCAGCATTGTCCACAATAGCTAAATCGTGGAGGGAACCGAGATGCCCTTCAACAGATGACTGGATTAAGAAGCTGTGGTCCATATATACAATGGAATATTACTCAGCTATCAGAAAGAACGAATTCTCAACATTTGCTGCAACATGGACGGCACTGGAGGAGATAATGCTAAGTGAAATAAGTCAAGCAGAGAAAGACAATTATCATATGATTTCTCTCATCTATGGAACATAAGAACTAGGAGGATCGGTAGGGGAAGAAAGGGATAAAGAAAAGGGGGGTAATCAGAAGGGGGAATGAAAATGGGACTTCATACAAATTCAAAAATTTTTTTGCTTCAAAGGACAGCATCAAAAAAATGAAAAGACAACCTACAGACAAAATATTTGCAACCATATAAAGAAATTATGCCCTCGAATGCAGAATATGAAAAGTTTTGCAACTCAATAAGTGAAAGGTAACCCCACTTAAAAATAGGCAAAAGATTTGAATAAACATATCTCCAAGGAATATATACAAACAGCCAAGAAGAAATGCAACATTACTTATCAGGTTTCCCTGCAAATAACCAAAATGAGATAACACTTCACACTCACTAGATTGGCTATAATCAAAGAGGCCAACGATAATGCGTTGAGGATGTAGAAAAAATTTGCTAGAGGGAATGTAAAAGTTGTGCATCTATTCTGGAAAACATTCGGGTCCTTCTCCAAAAAAGTTAGATGTGGAGTTGCCATGTGGCCCAGCAATTCCATCCTAGGTATATACTCAAGAGAAATGAAAACATATATTCAGGGGCACCTAGGTGGCTCAGTCATTTAAGCGTCTGCCTTTGACTCAGGTTGAGACCTGCATTGGGCTCCCTGCTCAGCAGGAGCCTGCTTTTCCCTCTCCCTTTGCCTGCAGCTCAGCTTGCTTGTGCTGTCAAATAAATAAATAAAATCTTTAAAAAAAAAAAAAAAAGAAAAACAAAACTCAGGATCTATTGTTGCTTTGTAATGCTCAGCAAGTCCGTTGTTCATCTTCATGGTCCAAGAGCCCTGTTTGAACTCCAGTCACCATGCCCGTTTCCTAGCTATAGGAAGCAGAAAGGGAGGACATGGCCTCTTCAAGGCCACTGGAAATAGCCCATCTCACGATCCAGAACTTAATCATGTGGCCACACTTACAAGGGAGACTAGGAGATATTTTTTGAGTAGTCATGTGTCCAGCTAAAAGTTGGGGATTCTAAGAAAAAATCAGGGAATACATACCAGGGAGCACAGTCAGTCTCTGCCACACAGGTGTACAGTGCTAGGGATCCACCTGTTTTATTGTTTTTTGAATTTTAATACAGTGCCCTTGCTCTTACCATATCCACCAGTCCATAGCCCCCACCTCTTTCCCCTAACTTCTGCAGATGGTAAACCTTCTGTTTTCTGCTGAGTTTAAGGGCAGTCACCTAGTGGTGTAAGTTAAGGGGAGCAGACAGAGAAGGTGGCTACTCCTTTTAAAGACTCCCACAGTGTCATCGGTTTTCAGCCCTGCTCCTTACCTTAAAAGAAACCAGTGACTTCTGTGACTTCCCTTGGTCCTGTGGTATTGATCTAAGTTATGGCTAGCTCTCTGCTGCACCACAGGCACTTAGCAGAACAGAAAAAGCTAAAGGCACACCAGTTGGTCACCTATCTGCTTTCTTTCAACATATTTATCATCTACCATTGACTCTTTGTGGGTTTCTAACTTTAATATTGTTATTCAAATGGACATTGACTGGGTACTGGACCACACTCACAAAACATGGCTTCCATTCTTGCTACTGGCCCATGACTTCAGTTCATCTTGTGTTTCTTTCTACAGTTGCTAAAGCAAGCATGATGGTTTTTGGGACTTTCA
Organism: Ailuropoda melanoleuca; assembly: GCF_002007445.2. Taxonomy (NCBI): domain Eukaryota; kingdom Metazoa; phylum Chordata; class Mammalia; order Carnivora; family Ursidae; genus Ailuropoda; species Ailuropoda melanoleuca. The sequence continues at coordinate 165,465,852 of NC_048219.1, read as the reverse complement.
TTACCTTCTACTAGTTCAAATCAAGCAAGAAACCTGTATTCAGGGCTTTAGTAGTGTCGGTAGCTTTTTGCTCTTCCAAACACAGTTGGCAAACAAGGACAGCCACAGTTCATGGAGTGATTATTAGGAGAGGTACTGTTTTAAGCACCTTCCTTTTATTTAAGTATTTTATTGTAAACTTCTCAACCACTCCATGAGATAGGCATCATTTAACCATTATAATTCTTATTTTATAGATGCAGAAACAAGGCTCAGAAGTTGAATTATTTGCCCAGTCACACAGCTAGTAGATGGGTATCTTTCTCCAATTGTCTCAGGTAGGCACGCATGGTCTGTTTTGTTCAATGTTACGGACTTACAAACCATATTTTTTTGAAGTGTAATTTGTCTCCCATGGTAGTTTTAATCATTTAGATTATGTGGCCCTTGAAACCAGACACTCCAACTTGCCAGCACCTACCATATTGGCTTTGCACTCGCCTCACTCTGGATTACCTACCTCCTCCTGTACACCTGAATTTTGGTATCCCATTGTTCATTACCATCCTGCTAAAGCTCAGCAGGGCATCTGACAACATGCGTTTACAATTTGTGGACAGGTTCTTTTCCTACTTTGGTCCCTTGTCATAGCGATCCTAACCACAGAACATACTATCTTGGATTTAACCTTGTCTAAGTTGTTTCTAAATACTTACCTAATTCACAGAACTTTGTGCTTGCAACACCCCGTTTTTCAGATCCTCAGCTTCAGTATTCTGACTAAACACAGGAAGTATCATTGTGCCTGTTCTTTCTTCACTTAATATTTAATGCTTGCTACCTGGCAAGTACCGTTGGTTGCTAAACATATGGGGTGAATAAGAGGAAAAGGCTGAAGCTAAAGAATCAATCATGCAGGTCACTCCTGGCAAAAAGGTCTTCAACTGTTTTACCTGCATTCAAAGATGACACTGGCTGTTAAGAGATGCTGGTGGGCTGAATTGGAGTGGTGGCACTGGAGTTGGGAGTTGAAATGGACAGAACTTGATCCATTAGATGGGAGGGCTGAAAGGAAAGTGAGCTGCAACTTTCCAGGGAGGATAGATGGGACTAGTATTTTATGAAGTGAAACACATATTTTTTGACTGTTTGAATGAGTCTGAAGTGTATCGGAGCCAAAACAAAAAGCAAAAGCGGCCTGAAGAAAAAGATCTCTGGAGTCGCAGGCCTTTTGATGGTCTTTAAAACACCAAGGGAGAACTGAAAGGACCAGGACAAGGACTGGAGCCATAAGCAACTGCAGCGCTTAAAGGTTATTTAGCACACACCAACCAATGCAACAACAGTCATTGCTTCTCTATGTTAACGAGTCTCATGAAATTTTATTCAATTTCAAGGGTACAGACAAGAAGCAGATTTCACAGTTAACACAGAAATAATGCAGCAATGTAATTACTGGTTTGGATGGCTGTACTTGATGTGGTTCTGAGTGCCAACAACTATCTGGAATATCAGCTATCCAGTTTTCTCCATTCTTCAACTGTTTGCCATGCTGGGGTCCATTACTCCTAACTAGAATGGAAATGAGGTGTATTTACAGAGAAAATATGCTTAAGATGCCAGAGAACACAGAACACCTTTTTGAAGTAATAGAGGCTTCAGTCTATAATGGGTCACCTATTTCCCCAACAGGTTAACCTCTAAGTCAACTGCTTAAGCACAGCCTTCGGCATTTCAGCTTTAAAAAATAGTTTAAACTATTTTTGTCCTTAGATATTGTCAAACAGTTACACTGACTGGAAACTCCTGAAATGGGATAGCTCAATTATATTTAATAACTTTGTCACACTCCAAATTCACTGTATACACTTAATGCATAGTTCCCAAGCCTGCACTAAACAGCCATCAATCAACATTCTAATTATGTCATAGTTTGAACAAGGTATTATTGGTCCCTCCAGATCGTCTATAAAACAAGACTCAGCATTTTGTTCACCACTGTTTCCTCTATGGCACTACAGTGGGCACCACAAGCAGCCGAGCTTTTCATTTAAATTATTTAAAATTACTAAGTTGACAGTGATTGAGTGCATTTGTAAAGTATCCTCATCCTTTTTTCAATTCATTAAGAGGTGAGACTATACTCCTAGAATAAGAAAAAATTCTTGTACGTGCATGGAAAATAAAAAGATTGGATTTAATAAGTCAATCAGAGAAAGATAATTATATTATCTCACTAATATGTGGAATTGAAGAAAGCAAGCAGAGGATCATAGGGGAAGAAGGGAAAAACAAGACGAAACCAGAGAGGGAGACAAACCATTGAGACTCTTAACCAGAGGAAACACACTGAGGGTTGTTGGAGGGGGGAAATGGGGTAACTGGATGATGGTCATTAAGGAGGGCATGTGATGAAACCAGCACTGGTATTATGTAAGACTGATGAATCACTGACCTCTGTATGTCTGAAACCAATGCATTATGCTAACTAATTGAATTTAAATTAAAAAAGGAGATTAAAAAAAAAGGATTGAAACTGATATGGCTGTTCACTGCCCAGTTAAACAGGGAGAAAAAGTTGGGAAGGAACAGGGAGTTGGGAAGCCTTTCTAATCCACACCATGTCATGCAATTATGCATGATTCGGTTTAGACACAAATCCACTGCAATTCATTTTTAAACAAAAGCCAATTATAGATTCACTATTCAGAAGTTAAAAGTACTTATACCTTCTGGAGTCCACTTAAATAAAGCCTACTGAAAAACTTATTAAATATATTTTAAACCTTTAGGCCTCAGTAGGCTGGTGAATAGAAACACCTTCAATCAATACTAATGGACTAATACTTCACATTAAAAAAATCATAGCAAGGCAATTTACCAGAATTCTCATATAAATGCTTAACCTATTTTACGTGACACCTGTAAATAGCATCTGAGGAAAATTTTCACAAAGGTAATTCAGTAGTCCAAGTGATAATGCACACTAAAATTTTGGCATCTGTTACACTTAAAGCCAACCAGTATTTGTCAGTTCCCAATCTCCTGTAAAGTTTCATAAGTAAAATTTCAATACCATTATACACGTTATGCCTAACAACTTTAATTAAACCATTCACCTAGGATTTTAATTGATTTTTATAGATTAGAAGGACCCCAAATGATTCTATTTATGATGCATTTACAATCAAGTAAGAATCTGTTAAGACCTTCAAAGCCAATGGGGAATGGTATGTCTGTTGTCTATGGTGGGCTGGGGTGTAAAGCCCAACTGTTAAGACTGGCAAAAAAAAAAATACTGTCTCAGGATATGGATACACATAAAGATATGTCTGCCAACGCAAATGTCTATTATTACGTCCATTCCCTTTAAAAAAAACATAGTCATGCATTTGCAATAGGGGTGATGTCTCTGCCAAGTGGGACCAAAAACAAAAATCAAAAAAATCATTCTCACTCTTTTTCATGTATAAAGCAGATGCATTTCCTCTCACCACCATCACTATGCTATGTCAAAATATCCTGTGGCATTTTTGGTATTTGGAATTTTTCTAAGAACAGAATAGTTAAGTACCTCTAGGACAATACTCCCAGAATAATTAAGATTAAGAAACCTATGGTCAGCTCTAAACACACATTTAATTATGGCACCTAAGGAGACATCCTTAGAAACCAACACCAAGTTTGGAAAATCAACTAACACTTATCCAATCGTAATTACAATTTTAACATCTAGATTAAGCATTACATATTTGAGGGCATAGATGGGCATTGGCAGCTCAGTTCCAAAATTACCGCTTAAAATTCAAAATGAAAATCTGCAGTCTATAGGAAGCATTCCCTTTCTTTACGCTATACTGTCACAGGTGACTTACCCATTTACTATAATACTGTAGTAAATACTACTTTGTCATTATGAAGGAAAAAAAACTATGATCAGACAAAGATCATAATGTAGTTCTGGAAGACTACACACTCTTTCACTATACACAGTATACAATAAAATAGGGTACACTTTGTACAACAGTAACATGCAATGGTTTGGCTGTAGAAATATTAAATGTAGTTTCCGCTACATCAGAATTCTGTGTGGGTGTTTACAGTTTGGGAATCATAAGGATGAGGACAATTATTCAATGCTTACACAGTAGAGACGTCTGAACGCATAACATACAGCTACTCCTTAGGTATTAACATGGAATATATAAAAAAAATTAAAGAAGACTGACCTATAACCTAAGTGTAAGGATGGACTTTATTTTTTAAAAAAAGTCTTTTGAGGACTACAAATTACAAAGTAAAAGCAGATCACTACGTAGAAACCTAGTGAATACATTTTGCCTGTGCATGAAAACTTTATCAAAATTATTCATTTAACAATTTCACCCCATTCACAATGGTATCAGTTATAATGTTCTTCTTAAGGTTATATATTACACGTTATTCCCTCAAGATGAACTTTTAAACACCAAATTCTTGGCTCATAGAATGGCACCTTTGAGAGGGGCAATTACTATTCAGTCTCTGGTGGCATTATTCCAAGTTAGTTTCTTTCATCGAGGAAAAAAAAAAACCTTTAAAAATGTTCACTTTAACATGAAGTCTCTCCATCAAAGTGGTCGTATTTTGATTTCTAATGACTACATATATATATATATATATATATATAAAATATATATATGGGTAGCAGCAAGAAAAGAAAAATGGAAATTAAAAGGCAGCCATTAAAATAAATGGATCAATCATATAAAAGAGATATTTGGCTCATGGCAATTTAAAAAGATGGCAACTTGGGTATGTTAATAGCCAGATGCTTGAGCTGTGAGTATGTTAAGAGAATGAAGCTGACCCAGTATGATCAAGTGGGAATATATTACCATTGCACTTCATTCTTTACGACAAATACTCTAAGCCAAAAGGAAATGAGTTACATTTAGAGTCTCAATTAGAACACGCTGACCACTTAACATTTAACAACTTACTGGGTTTAGTAGAGTCATTTCCTTTACTCACACTATTTTTATTTATTTATTTTTTAAAAAGTAATCTCTACACCCAATGTGGGGCTCGAACTCATGACCCCGAAACCAAGAGTCAAATGCTTTACTGACTGAGCCAGCTAGGCACCCCTAACTCACATTATTTTGAGTCCTTTCCTTTTAATCGAAGTGCATGACAAATGTAAAATACTTTAAATGACAAGATTTTTCTAACGTACATTTGAAAATGGCTGTAATGAGAAGAATATCCACCTGTTTTGCCTGGAAAGATACAAACTGAATACAAAAGTTTCTGAATGGGAAAAAGCTCAACTTTCTTCTTCCCACCACCTCTGCCACATACAATTTCCCAAAAACTCACTTTTACACTTGTTCTCTATGGCTTTACTGAAGAATGAAAACCAGAGAGCAAACAATTGAGCTCAAGGACATCCAGGGTTAAAAATGCAAGAAAGTATCAACATGCAAGCAATGGTCCAAATACCCAAGATTCATGTTAATGAATTCAATTACTGTATATGAGATTTTCATTGCGGAGCAGGGCTTTGGGCATACCAAGTTATCACACAAATCATTGCCTTTTGAGACTTTGGATACTTTTACAGTTTAATTTGCAAACAGAATTTTTATAACAAATTATTTTTAACCAAATCATATCTTGAAAACTGTTTATATAGAAAACCCAGGGAATAAAGTGAACTGTTCATTGTGGAAGGCCTTAAATTACATTATTACAGTAGAAAATACAGGAGGTAGAAGATAACTGAAAAGACTAATGCAACATTAGATTCAAATCTATAGCTCCTGTAGCTACTTAAAACATGGTTTTAGAAACTAAACCCAACATTTCCAGTAACCATAGAAACAGTTAAAATAAAATTTGCCATGAAAGCCCTTATATCATGCTTGATACAGGGAGGTAGGAAGATGTAAGAACCAGGACACATGAGACATGACATTTTATCTACAACTCCTGTTTGCTTTACTGAGGGTGTAGTTTCAAAATTCAGTCACCTTCTTCAGCTTCAGANATTCAATTACTGTATATGAGATTTTCATTGCGGAGCAGGGCTTTGGGCATACCAAGTTATCACACAAATCATTGCCTTTTGAGACTTTGGATACTTTTACAGTTTAATTTGCAAACAGAATTTTTATAACAAATTATTTTTAACCAAATCATATCTTGAAAACTGTTTATATAGAAAACCCAGGGAATAAAGTGAACTGTTCATTGTGGAAGGCCTTAAATTACATTATTACAGTAGAAAATACAGGAGGTAGAAGATAACTGAAAAGACTAATGCAACATTAGATTCAAATCTATAGCTCCTGTAGCTACTTAAAACATGGTTTTAGAAACTAAACCCAACATTTCCAGTAACCATAGAAACAGTTAAAATAAAATTTGCCATGAAAGCCCTTATATCATGCTTGATATAGGGAGGTAGGAAGATGTAAGAACCAGGACACATGAGACACGACATTTTATCTACAACTCCTGTTTGCTTTACTGAGGGTGTAGTTTCAAAATTCAGTCACCTTCTTCAGCTTCAGACTCAGATTCTAGAAAAGGGGAAAAATGCAGTCAAGCATTATATAAATATCAGAAAGCAAAAGTTCCCATTTATAATTTTGAAGCTCTTTAATTACAATTAAGTAATTTTATTAATAACCCTATATTTATGAGGGGGATATTCAAAAGCCTTCATTTGTAAATCTAGTATTTATTAAATAGTCTCAAATTTTTCAATTTCCCTCGTTAGTATGTTAGTATATTCGCCAAGCGATCAAAATACTTTAGTATTTAAAGTCAAGTTCTCCCCACGTGCCCTAAAGCAAGTGACTATTTGCAGGTCTGTCACGAATGAACAAAAATCTGTACTTCAGGTACAAAATGGTTATCTCAATGAAAAAAGGTAGCACATTCTATGGCCGCATTAAAATTAGTTCTCAGGCTTTACCAAACAAACTGCACCAAGGAAAAGACTTACCTTCTTCAGCATTTTTGAGCCACTCTACAAACTTTTTCATTTGCTCAAGGAAGACACTTTTCCCCTTTGCAACATGTGCATCTTTATACCACTTCAGAATGGGCTCTTCACTCAGGACTTCAGCTATAAAGAGAGCAATCATTATATTCGGGAGTTTTCAGGCAGAGTCAGAAGCCACCTAAAGTGCGAATGCCTGCATGGCAAAAAGAGCCTACTGAAAAGTTAAGTATAAACAATTATTGTATTCAAAACGCTCAACTGGTTTCTTCAGTTTTTAAAGGAGTGCCCTCTATTAAGAAATGTTTTATCAACTTGCTGCCAACGTATAACCTGCAACTAGGAAAAACACTTACTAAACCAGTGATTCTCTCAATTGAAGGCATTTACACCCCCCTTCGCTGGTACATCTGACAATGTTTAGAGACATTCTCGGTTGTTACACTGGGGAGAGATGCTACTCAACACTCTTATAACGCACAGGATTGTTACCAACTAGAGTTAAAGGCCCAAAATACCAGTAGTACCAAGGTTGGGAAACCTTGTGATAAACAATCAGGGATATCTGATGGATTAATTTTTTTACATGTGAAAATGGTACTGTGGTAAATAAAAGTCCATGTACTTTACAAACCCCATACTGAAAAGTTAATTAAATAAAGGTTTCTAGGATTTGTTTATAAATAATTAGAGTGGGAGGAGGATGTAAATGGGGGTATACTTTCAAGAAACCTAACTACAAGCTCTATAATACAGAAACCTAACTATAACCAAAGCATGGAATACTTGGGAATTCATGACCCTATTCTTTCTTAAAAACAAAAAATTCTGGAGATGGGGATATAGACCTCTGTTCTAAGTTTAGAATACAGGAACCAACAAAATCATTTATGAAAACTAGGTCATAGAAACAATACATGTGCACACGAACTACACTTACTGGGGTCAAACTGGTCTGATTTATGCAGAATTGAAGAAAACATTATTAGCAACCATAGTTAACTAAATATTACAACAGACGCTCTCCCAACAAAGTCCTTATCTTTATTAACCACTTTAGAACAGTTTTGAAATAGAACACAGAAAAGGGAATAATAACTGAAATAGAAGGTTTTATAATAAGCATTTTGAACTGGTCTTGAAGGACAAGTAAAGGTTTACACTGGATAATGGGGTAGGGTAAAGAAAAGTCAATTTGTCATGGGCCAAAGACTAGAGAGATGTGAAAAGTGTGTCTGGGGAAGAGAAACTGGTAGAGAATGGGAGGTGAAGTTTAAGGCCATGTCAAGAAGATTTTAGGTTTTTAACTTAATAAGGTTTAGAGATGTTTTGATATTAATGGACTAAAAAGCACCCAATTCAATTAGAGACAATTTTGTCCTATGATTAAAATATTTTATGGAGCTGATGTTCAGACAACTACTCATTGGAATTATTAGTAGTCTAGGATTTTTTTTTTTTTTTTTTGGTTAAGATTTTATTTGGTGTGGGGGGGAGACTCCATGCTGAGTATAGAGCTCCACAGGGGGCTCAATCCCAGGACCTCCGGAGATCACAACCCGAGCCGAAGTTAGACACTTAACTGACTAAGCCACCGAGGCACCCCCAGGATTTTTATCACCAAATTCAAAATTTAAATTACCTTTATAAAAAAGCACCACTATTTTCTGGAAGGCTTTCATGAAATGAATGTTGTCATAGCAATACTCCTGAATCTTCAGTAACAGAGTCAGCTCAGACTGACCTTGAGTAGTAAAGGCAGCAAGTAGAGGGCTGTATTGCTTTTAAAGGGAAAGGAGAAAAAGTTTTGTCATTTATTACAATGACCCCCCCATTTCAAAATTCCTAAAACATAGAACAGATCTTTTAAAATCACTGTGAATTATACTCTATATAGTGGAAACTAAAACAAGAACCAAATAAAGCAGAAGAATCTACTAAGAATCTAAGTCAAATAAGCAATACTGCACCAGGGATTCCAGACAACTGTCAATACAATGTTAATAATTTAGAGGATAAAAAAGAGTCCTCTTATTTTCCAATATTCCCTCAAAAGCAAACACCAAATCGCAGGCACACGCTATTTTTAAACGTGTATTTGTTTTTAACCTGCGAACCAAAGAAAGGTCAAGTCAGACTTATAAAAAGATTATCGAGAGTTTATAACCACCAGGAATAGTTGTCTACTCACTGGTGGTTATCCCCAGGAACCACAAGATGTGATACATCCTCTAAGTACAGTAACAGCTCACTTATCCCCACTAAAAAGCAGAATAATGTTTTGCAAAGGCATAGTTCTAATACCTTCAAGTGCTTGATGGCTTGCTCTGCTACAAGCTCCTCTTTTTTGTTCCATTCCACAGTGCTCATTACACTTGACCAGACTATTCCGATGACAACTGGCTCTGGGATGTTGTTTTTTTTCATCTCCTCCTTGACATATAAAATTATATCCTTAAATGGATCACCACGGGACATCTGTTCTTGAAGTTCTTTCTGGAGCTCCTTACGAGCTCCGATGGTTTGCTGATTCCGAACATATTCTGAAAGCTCTTTCAAGCCTGCCTCAGTAAAATATTTTGTGAAGTGTTCAACACTTTGCTTATTGGCAGGAAAGAGTTCCATCAGTCTGTTATCCATGCTGACTTTCCGAAGACTTGCAGCTACTGCATTGATATCTTTTTCATTTATCCATGATTTAAAGAGCTTCACAGCAAAAGCTGCTGAAACTCCTTCTTTAACCAAATTTTCATTATAAAGGCTATTAAGAATGGATGCATTAAGTGTTCCATTAGCCAGAAGAACACCAGTCAACATAGCTAGCTTGTTCCTCTCCGACTCTGAAAAACCCTTTAAGAACAGCAGCAGCTATAAAAATAAATAATTAAAGGTTAAAAGAGCAATTATATAAAGAGAAGCAGTAGGGCAAACTATACTGATTGAAAGTGTGGGCTCTGGGGTCTAACCATCCAAATTTTTATCTCAGTTTTAATACTAGCTGAGNAAGCCTGCCTCAGTAAAATACTTCGTGAAGTGTTCAATGCTTTGTTTATTGGCAGGAAAAAGTTCCTGAAAGGAGAATTCAATCTGGTTAAATGGTCTTTAATCCTACCGAGAAAAACACCTCTTTTCACAGATTAGAAATGAGAAAATTCCCTTATTACACTTTAAGTGTTGACAAGAATGAGAAGAACGTAACAAATTACAAACCATCAGTCTGTTATCCATGCTGACTTTCCGAAGACTTGCAGCTACTGCATTGATATCTTTTTCATTTATCCATGATTTAAAGAGCTTTACAGCAAAAGCTGCTGAAACTCCTGTAGAACAAAAGAGCTTACTTAACAGAAGTTAGGTGGATTTCAACACTCTATCTCCTCATTTCAACCACACAGAATTACTCACTTTACCCCTAAACTTCCTTCTGTCACTAAGCTGCTTACCATTTCACTCCAATTTCTCTCTTCTATCATTTGCTAGTTATGTATTTTTAGTTGTTAAATTGCTTTTGAAATGTGTAAAATGACGGTAATAGTACTGACACTTGACAGGGTTGTTGTGGGAAATAAGGCACATTAAATACCTAGTAATCTAGTTTAAAAAAGGTTTCTGGGGCGCTTGGGTGGCTCAGTCGGTTAAGCGTCTGCCTTCGGCTCAGGTCATCATCTCAGGGTCCTGGGACAGATCCCTGCATTGGGCTCCCTGCTCGGTGGGAAGCCTGCTTCTCCCTCTCCCACTCCCTCTGCTTGTGTTCTTGCTCTCACTGTCAAATAAATAAATAAAATCTTTAAAAAAAGTAAGTTTTTTAACTGCAGAGAATTACTTAACTACGAAAATGACAATAGGGACCTTATTTTCTTTTTAGCTCAACATTTCCCTCAACTGGAATTAATTTTTCTGGGTTTCCCTGGCATTTCTAAATATGTTATAACCACATTCTGTCTGAGCTTTGGATATTTGCTGTATGCCTAAAGAGAGCCAAAGGTATACATGAAATATCTAATTAATTTTATTAAATTTAAGGATAATTAAGAAAACTAAGACTATCACACAAGTCGCATCTACATAAACTATATCCTAGCTTTTGTATCAGTTCAGATCTTTCATGCTTATTTATCCCCACCCTCAGCCAACCAAAGACAATTCTTTACTAAAGGCTGATTACCTTCTTTAACCAAATTCTCATTATAAAGGCTATTAAGGATGGATGCATTAAGTGTTCCATTAGCCAGAAGAACACCAGTCAACATAGCCAGCTTGTTCCTCTCCGACTCTGAAAAACCCTTTAAGAACAGCAGCAGCTATAAAAATAAATAATTAAAGGTTAAAAGAGCAATTATATAAAGAGAAGCAGTAGGGCAAACTATACTGATTGAAAGTGTGGGCTCTGGGGTCTAACCATCCAAATTTTTATCTCAGTTTTAATACTAGCTGAGTGATCCTGGGCAAGTTACTTAACTCTGTGCCTCAGTTTCCTCATAAGTAAACGTGGATAATAAAACTTGCCTCACAGGGTTTTTTTTGAGTATTAAATGAGTTAACAGTTACAGTTAACATTACTAGATTACTAGGTCTGCCTATATATAAAATACCTAAGACTCCAACAGCAAATACGTCAAATTTCTTTCTCAATATGCTTAGCTCTGATCCTCTACCCACCCCCATCTTGAACAGACCCCATTCTGATCTTTAGCCTTTTGTCACTTGTTTGGACACAAAGCTAAGAAACAGTGTATAACAAATTAAACTAAATGATGTACCCCCAAACCACATTGCAGGCCTACGTAAATAGCTAATCATTTCAAATCTGTGGCAGAATTAAGATACAACGTCCTCCTCTTTGACCCCCATCTTTTGTTTCCATAAAGCATACTGTTCTTCATACCTTTTTTACTTCATCTTCAAAACCTTTCTCCAGGTATTTGTAGCGCCTGATTAACTTGTTAAAAACCTATGAAGAACAATTAAGGAATTTAATAATTTCGTAACTAAAGATGCCAGATTCCTAAAAGATCTGAGTATCTCATAGTATCTTTAGAACATCAAAGTAAACCTTCCACTGGATATGAGTTTACAGGCTGTTTAAGCCAGCTTAGGAAGAGTCTACCAACTCCCAAACCCTACAATATACTGATCTGTTAACACTTAAGCCACCCCACAATAGATTTTTATTGCCAAATGTGAAAGTAAGGACTAATTGTTGCTCAAATACAAGTCATTTACCCATTTGTAGGATATTAACAGAGTAAGATCACAGAATATAGTTCTACTTTCCTAATGACACAGACAGCAAATCTCTAGGCTAGATACGCTTGGATTCTTTGCTTACAATAACACAAACCTAACTATGTATGAAACCTTCAAATCAAACATTGATTGGTAAGCTAATCTGCCTATAACCCATTTATCTTTAAGAAGTTATATGCAGGGGCACCTGGGTGGCTCAGTCAGTTAAGTGTCTGACTTTGGCTCAGGTCATGATCTCAGGGTCCTGGGATCGAGCCCCTGCTTGCCCCTTTGCCCATCCCCTGTTCGTACTCTCAAATAAATAAAATCTTAAAAAAAAAAAAAAAGTTATATGCAGAATAATTCTATGATGGAAATCATGACAAGGATATGATTTTCCTTTTCAGTTTAAGGTTTTTCTTAGAAATGGATTAATTCCAAAGCGACAAGTAGGAAAATAACTAATTCAATCTTTTCTGCTTTGTCTTCCTTAACACATTTCATTATATTGCTCCAAAAAGTATCTCTAAATCTTCAGTTCAAATTCCTCCAACCTTTTTTTTTTTTAAGATTTTATTTATTTATGTAACAGAGAGACAGCCAGCGAGAGAGGGAACACAGAAGGGGAGTGAGAGAGGAAGAAGCAGGCTCCCAGCGGAGGAGCCCGATGTGGGAATCGATCCTGGAACGGCGGGATCACGCCCTGAGCCGAAGGCAGACGCTTAACAACTGCGCCACCCAGGCGTCCTCCTCCAACCTCTTAAAAGCAGACTACTCCTATGTAGATGGATAGTAGCTAACTGAAATAAATACATAAAGTTTCATTTACCTGAGCAAATGCTTGCATGGTCTCTAGGTCTTCTTGTGCTGCGAACACACAGACATCTGTACGCATCATGTCATCTGCCAGTGTACCACCTGGGGCTAGGGTATATTTAACAAAAAATTTGCAGTGACTTTCATTTAAATTAGTAATTGTTTCCATCTTAGTTTCTGAAAGGATTCCCATAATAAAATAAAATGACAAAAATGCTATAAGATGAGCTGAAAGCAAAGTCAGTATCTCAGTAGGAACATGGCTAGTTGGTTCAGTATTTGTGAATAAAGTGAAACAATTTAGCAACCCCCTTTAGCAACCCAAGTGAACTCACTGCATTAACCATTCAACAGTATCAAATCTGTCACACAAGTGGAGATGTTCTGAGTTGGTTTTGATAATGTAGAGAAACAACCCTTCAAGTTGCTAGAGAGGATGGGCCGTAAAAACCTACAAGTTAGAGCCCTTATCTTTTACATACATTTGTATGTATTTATGTATAAAGTGATGTCAGATATATACTTTGAAATATGGGGAGGGGGATGAAGTCAGTGAGGACATAGCCAGATTAAGACTGTTAACAATTACTGAAGTTGGGTAATAGACAAAAAGTTTTACTATTCTCTCTAGGGTATCTTCAAAAATTTCCTTAGTAAAGGTTTTAAAAAGAATTTTAAAAGCAGGCTTATTGATAGTACTATAAATAGAAAATGGGTATTTCTTACTATAAACTGGTAATGCAGTGGAAGAAATACTGGACTATGCATTAGAACATATGAACATATGTTCCTTGGTTCTACCACTGAGTAATTATCTGACTGCATGTAAGTCACTGAAACCTCTCTAAGCCTCCAGCCTGCAGGCTTACAGAGTTCTGACTCTGTCAGCCTGGCTATGAGGGTCAATAAGTTATCACTATGAAAACATTTTGAAATATCTTAAAGAGCTATGGAAATGAAATTGCCATCATCATTTGAAGACACACAGCTAAATGGCACATTCTCTTAAGATACCATGAGCTGCTGAGGGCAGAGGCAGAAGTGAGGGCAGTGCTATGCAAGAAAAATATAATGTGAGCTACACAATGTAATTTCGCATCGTCTAGTAACTTCATTAAAAATAAAAGTGTAGTTTATAATATACTCTAACCCAACATATCAAAAATATTGATTTTAACATTTCAGTATTCAAAATATTATTGAGAGGTCTTACATTCTTTTTTCTGTAAGTCTTTAAAATCCATTGTGTATTTGACACTTACAGCACCTCTCAATTTAGATTAGCCACATTCCACGTGATTGATAGCCACATGTGGGTAGTGGCTAATGCACTGAAGAGTGTAGGCTTAGACCTCAGGCATACGGAAGTAGTATTTCATAAGACAGAAGAGGTAAGGGTTTCTTCATTAACAGAGTGTACAAACACAAGCTGGAAAAATTATTGATCGGGGATGTAGTAAGGACATAGGTATCAGAAAGTCATCCCCAAATGTTATGGTTTTGTAACAGATTTTGACTATAAAGCTAAATAGGGCAAGACAATTTGCTAAGTTACTATGATCTGGGAGGAAAAAAAATGGAAAAATCCTAAGGAGGTAAAAAGCCAAAAACAAAGCCACCCCAATTTGACAGGACTGTCAAATATTTCATATTCTGGATTCCATACAATTTCTATACATTACACTCCCACAAAACCCACTTACCCAGCATTCCGCCGGCCACCAGAATGTCAAAGAGAGTTTCTGCATATCGGCGGTAATCGAGTTTTGCTCCAGAAGCATCAAGAAACTTTGCTACTGCTTCCAAATCAGTACCAGTTTCAGTTAAGCCTTGAATAATACAGTCTTGAAACTGAGTAGGGTCAAACCTCTCTTTTTCATCTGGGGGGAAAACCCCACAACATTTAGTTTTAAAAGGCTTACCAAAATGCCACAAAATCATCACCTTATGAAAGTGTAAGTACTGAATATATTAACCACACGTAGCACAATCTCATTTATTTCAACAGCTGGAAAACACAAACACAAGAAAAGACCTAAACACACACCCTGCAAATCCAAGGCATGACTGCCTAGTCACAAGAACTGTGTGGCTTTTTTCCCCACTATTTTTTCACATAAGTCTCACAAATGATGAGTTAAGTGAGCTAGTGTGTTCCTACGGCCAGGAGATAATTTCTACCCTGAATGCTCTCCTATTGCCTCTGGGTTCTTCTGAAATTTAGGACATCCTCTAAATTTCAGGTAAATTTTATTCTCGAGTGAAATTTTGTCCAAACACTGGAACTCTTCATTCTTTTAAATGCCCATAACACTACGTGGTTATTGTTGTTTTAAATCATTCATTTGGTACTTACAGTGCCTTACACACATACCCAGCCTCTACTGAGCTGCTGTCACACACTTTACGATGGCTTTGACCTATCTAGGTTAGATGCTATCTTTTCACACACTAGAGTAGTCAACTCCTCCCTGTTTGCCCAGGACTTTCCTGTTTTAGCACTGAAAAGCCTATGTCCTGGGAACTGTGTTCAGTCCCAGACAAATTCGGATGATTGTTCATGCTACCCAGAACCCCATCATCAAGAACGAGGAGGGTGTGAGTGATCTCAATCTGGACCCGGGGAAGTGACAGCTCTTTCTGATGCCAATAACAATAAAATTACTTGATAGTACCACATACTCAAGAGGATACAGACTTTCCCCCATCACTGCTAAACTGCTCTGGTTTCCAACTTCTGTTCCTCCACTTGAGAAAATTTACCAGGTTAAATCTAAAAAAATTTGCAAAGACTAGAATCGAATCCTCTTCAGTCTCCCCACTACAAGAGGACGGTCTATCATCAGGGATTACAAATACATATCTCAAAGTGTTTGTTACCCAGGGTAGAGAAACACAGTTTATAACCAATATCTGACCCAGTTCTAGTTCCTCAAAATTTCCTGTAAAATAAGGTCAATATCTGTTTTTCAACAATAACATTGCAAGATTTTTGGGAAAGTATTAAGCCAAATACAAAATATACCTGAGACGACATCTCATTTAACTTTGTATCACTAGTATAGTGCCTTGCTACAGAATTAAATATTCACCTAACCACCCACTAATAGACAGAAGCAGTTAATATAATTCTTTTTTTTTTTTAAAGGTCTTTTTTTTTTTTTTTTTTTTCAACAGAGATAGAGACAGCCAGAGAGAGGGAACACAAGCAGAGGGAGTGGGAGAGGAAGAAGCAGGCTCATAGCAGAAGAGCCTGATGTGGGGCTCGATCCCACAACGCTGGGATCACGCCCTGAGCCGAAGGCAGACGCCTAACCGCTGTGCCACCCAGGCGCCCCAGAAGCAGTTAATATAATTCTAGTAGTTTTCTTACTAGGTCTGTAAGAAATATTTAATTTCAAGACATTACAATGTGAACTCTGTTCCATAATTAACTTCCATGCATAAAGTCTGGTTTTTCTCTCACAAACCTTCACAAAGTTTGGGAGGAATTCGAAATCACATTAGGAGTTCTCCTTTCTTAACTTTTTCCCTCAAGCATAAGTCTGCCTGAAAAAAATTTAGCTAGTGAAAATGCACTCCATACTTAAAAAAAAAAGAAAGAAAAAAAAATGTACTTTCTCCTCACAATAAAAAGACCATTACATATGTTGATACTAAAAGCTAAAGGCTTAGAAAAACAGTAGAAATATTATATATCTGAAATGGCAGTCAACTAGAAATTCAAGTTTCTTTCTGGTATTTTCTCTTAAAGTTTACTATTAATCAAGTGTCTGCCAGATAAACCAAGATATAAAAGTTATTCTGGAAGTCTGAAGAGATATTAAAACAAATATTTACCTCTTTTTCTGGTTTTAAAACGCTGGCCTGATAGCGTTGGCTTTTGCTGCTTTTGATTATTCATAAAAGACACCCTAAGGAAAGAAAAATAAGGCCTTAAAAATATCAGTGCCACAACATTCATTTAAAAATCAAAGCATCAAACCTTGGTCTAGTCACTTATTAAGTCAAATGTAACACACACTTCAGCCTGGCAACAGACCTGGGGGAAATGAGGAATTACCTCTGCCTCAATTAAATTCAACTTCGAAAGCTGCATTTCTCCCTACAAGAAACACTTTAAAGATGTGGTGTACGCTTTTAAATGACTTTACAGCACCATAGTGACTGGTGGCAAATCACCCATCATAAACATTAATTGTTTGGTTTCCTCCTCGTTCCTCTTTAAATTCCCCTACATACTCCAGTATTTCTAAGCACCACAGAGGCTAAAAGAGAGTACCACCATAGTCAGGAGGTATCCAAAACGTGTACGTCAATTTTCAGACACCGTCAAAAGGCGAATCCTTTCTACAGAGGGGCTTATGAGCGGCACCACCCTACCAGTCGTGCCTGTGACTGCAGCGGCCGCTTGCACCACTCCAACCTGCAAAATGAACTGGGAGCCGGCCTCGCCTCCTTTGCCCCATTCCCTGCAATCCAAGTCTCCTCCCCGAGCACGTGTCTCCCCCTCCACACCCTTCCTGTGCTTGCGGGCCCGACCGCGATAACCCGCCCCCAACCAGGACCCCATTGGCCACCGCGGGGCGCCGTAGGGGCTGCTCCTGGCCCGCAGCCCCTTCCCCACTGACCCCGTCGCCGGCGGTGGCGGCCGCCGCAACGAGCGGACCACAGGCGCCGAGGCGCTTCGCGCCGGGGGCCCCGCCGCCCGGTACATCCGCCCGCCCTCCAGCGAAAGCAGCGGCGGTGGAGGCGGCCGCAGAGGTGGTGGCGGCTCCTCCGCCCCGCCCGCCAGAACCCCCCACGCGTACATCACCCAACAGAGGCCGCAGCGGCTTTGTTACCCAGGCCGGGCAGGGCGGCGGGGGGGGCCTGCCTCGGCCACTGCCTCGGTCTCTGATGCCGAAGCGCACACCCGAGCCCCACGTTCCGGCCCGGGACGCAACCCCTCGACCTCCCTGCTGAGGCAGCGGCGGTGGCCCTCGAATCCAGGCCCCGTATTCGGCCTGGCTTCATGCGGCGGCCTCCGCTCCGGCCCATTCAAGCCGGGCCGCACCTGACCTGCCACCCGCCCCGTCCACCCGCCCTGTCCGACGACGAGGGGCCACAATCTTGGCCAGGGACAAGAGGGCGTCGCGCCTCACCGAATTTAAGGCGAAGAGAAGAGAGCCAGAAATCCCCGATGTGGCGGCAACTGCAGCGGTGTCTCCTCTGCGACCGGAACTAACGCGAGGAGGAGGGAAGAGGTGTCACCCCCGCCCCGGCCGGCCTCCTATCGCGAGATTTCTTCCTCTAGCGTCCTCCCCCGCGACCCTCCCCTTCGCGGCCTTGAGCCTCCGCCTTTTCCATTCCGTGGGATTCGGGGTGGGAAAGTAGGAAAGGAGAGGGAGGAGAGTTTTCAAGGCTTCTTTGTTTCTTTATTGGGTTCCAGGTTTTCCGGAAACTAATCCTAGACCAGCCTGTCTTTTTTCCATCTCGGCTTCATCCGGCCTCTTAGCACATGGAGGGTTTAGAAGAGCCAATACCCCGCCCCCACCCCCTCCAGTCCTGAAGAAGTTGGACACGTCCTTCCCGGAGTCCCTCCTCGTAGACGCCCCCCGCCCCCTAGGGCAGGAAGTCGAAGCCCGAGGCAGGTTGCGCTTGGGCTTTTCTGGGGCGGCGAATGAGTTTAGCCTAGGTGGTCCTCTGGTGACCTCTGCTCCTGCCAGGGTTGGTAGAACTCGCCCAGGCTAAGTACGAAGCGGGGTGACTGCTTTGCGGTACTGGAGGTGTGGGTCGTGCACTGCCTGTCTTTGGGGAGAGGGAGATCCAGGTGGAGGATCAGAGAAAATTCTGCCCTCCTACTGTGGTCGCTACTCCTTGAAGTGGTCTTTGTCGTTTTCTCCTGAGCGTGGTGCTTGCGGGGTCCTGGAGAGCATGAGAATCCCCTGAAGGATTTTTTAAAACACAGATCACTGGGTCCCACCAACACAGATTATGTAGATCTGTTGTGGGACTAAAAAATGTGCATTTCTGACAAGTTCCAGGTGATGCTGATGATGCCTGTCTAGGGACTACACTTTGAGAACCACTGAATTAGAGGATGTATCATCAGAGAGCTGGGGGACAGGGTAATGGTGTGAAAAGCACTGTGGACATTATAAAACTGAGTAGGGATGCACAACGTCTCCCAAGATCTAGCCTGGCGTTTTTATTCCGTTTGTATTAGAGGTTTGCTTCTGCATTGTTACTTATCCTACCAAAACCAAGAAGCACCAAACCCCCCCCAGAATCGGGGTTTGTCTACAGTCACCTTCCCTGGACTCTGCTTCTCTCTCTTATCCAACATTTTGGGTAAATTAGTTTGTATTGGTTGACTTTAACTATCTGAACTCTGCCCCCTACCCCTCGCAACTTTTGGAAAATTACTTTCTCAGAGTTCTTTCCCAAAATTATTGCCAAATCCAGTGATCTTTCAGTCCGCACCCTCCTTTCCTCCTCTGAGCATTTAGGGCATTACCCATCTCCTTAAAACTTTGTTCCAATTGTCCTGGTTACCTCCCAGATACTCCTTTCTAGTTGCTGCCTTTTTGTGCTCACACCTTTTATCTTCCATCATGCTTTCTTACATGACACTCTCGTACATTCCTAGGGATTTAACTTTTCAAAGAATGTCACATTCTTCTATTGAATCATTAAATAATTGTTGAGCCTAGGCTCTTTGCCCTTCCAGGCTGAGAGAATAGCAGCGGGCAAGTCCTGAGGTAGGAAAAACCTGGCCTGTTGGAGGAACTGAAAGGGGTTAGTGTGACTGGATCTTGGTGGGAGATGGGAGGACTGTGGAGAGCACAGGTGATTTCTTAAGTCTAACCCTTTTCCCCAAGCCCCAAAGCCCCACTATCTGGTATCTCCATTAAATGCCAAACTAAACATTCTCAGTGCTATTGATTACACTCCCCCCACCCCAAAGTTTTTCTCACCTCTGAAGTTCTGTTAAAGACACAATGTTTTACTAATAAAAATAATAGCTACTTTATGCGGCAGGTATATGTGTCATGTATTCTTCTAAGCACTTCACCTTGTTTAATCCTCAAAACTACCTTATGATCTAGAAACTATTATTAGCCCCATTTAATAGACTGGAAGACTGAGGCATGGAAGGGTCAAGTAACTTACCCAAGGTCATAGAACTAGTAAATGGAAGAGCTTGATTTGAACCCAGGCAGTCTGGCAGTACCACTATAGCCACCAAGATCTTATTTATTCATTCAACAAATAGTTATGGAGCTAAAGACCACTAGAGATACAGAGGTGACAAGTTAGACCTCTGACCTCACAAAGCTTATCTTCTATATTTGTCACATTTCTCAATTCCATCATCTTTTTCCAGTATCATCTTCATTTAGGCCTCTATTTCCCCTAACTAACTGGGACTTTTGCAATAACTTCCTAACTGCTATCCCTTTCTCCACACTTCCAGAGTAATCTTCCCAAATGCAGCCTGAATCATTTCTCTTCACTGTGTAAATGCCTTGGTTTGTATTCCAGATCACCCAGGGATAGTTCTGACCAATGTTTCTCACCTTTACTTCCCATCACATTGGTGGTTCTTAACCTGTTATTGCCCTCCATTGTGGGGCATATAGCAAGCAATTTTTGACTAAAAGCTATGTTAAATTTAGCAAGTGATTTCGTTTTTAAAAAAGATTTATTTATTTATTTTTGGGGGGAGGGGCAGCTGGAAGAGGGAAAGAGAGAAAATCCTCAAGCCGACTCCCTGCTGAGCGTGGAGTCCGATGTGGCGCTTGATCCCTGGACCCTGAGATCATGACCTGAGTAGAAATCAAGAGTTGAACATTCAACCTACTAAGCCACCCAGGTGCCCCAGCAAGTGATTTTCCTTAAAAATTAAAGCAGATTAAGGATTATCTATTATAAGATCATTCTCACTTATTTCCATTCTGATATATGGGCCTGGAAGGCAGAGAGGGATGACGCCCCTGGAAATTGTATAGCCAGGCAGCCTATTTTATCTGTGCTTTCAGGTGTGTCCACGGGAGTAGGTGCGGTGGGCTCGAAAGGGAAATGTTTGTAAACTGTATCACAGCAGAAAAGGTTCCAAACTCCTGAACTCTGTGCTTTAGTCAGACTGAGATGTCCCTCTTCTTGAGATGTCCTTCCCTCATTTTTTACTGTCAAAATCCTATTTATCATTTCAAGCCTTATCTCAAATACTACCCTTCCTTTAAGCCATGCCTAGTCCCTGCAGCTAATGTGAACACATTCCTTTTCTGAGCTTCTTTGTACTTTCTTTCTGATATGTGATCTACTTTGTATTTGCAACTGTCTTATCTTTTATCCTATACTGATATTCTTTTTTAAAAATGTTTTATTTATTTATTTGACAGAGAGAAAGAGCACAAGCAGGGTGTGCAGCAGGCAGAGGGAGAGGGAAAGGGAGGCTCCCCACTGAACAGAGAACCCAACACGGGGCTCGATCCCAGGACTCCACGACCATGCCCCAAGCCAAAGCCACTTAACCCACTGAGCCATCCACGTGCCACCTATACTGAAATTCCTCATTTGATAATTTGTGTCTTCTCTTTTCTGAGTCAGTATCACTAATGGTTTATCAGTTTGGTTGATGTTTTCAAAGAAACAAAATCTTTTGTTTTTATTGATTTTTCTCTATCTTTTGGTTTTGTTTTATATTTCGTTGATTTTCACAGAATGCCACCAACCTCCTGTTCTTACTTGAAGTTTAACAGTTTTTCATGAATAGGCACGTGTCAATTTGTTGTTGGCCTTTGTTTGATTATTCGACAGTCTTGAAATGGTAGTTTTGGACTATCCTGCCCAGTTTTATCATTAATTTTGGAGAGAGGATTTGCTGACATCTTCATTCTGCCATTACTGCAAGCTCCCCATAGCACTTTTGGATTTAAATTTTTGACTTACTTAGATGAAAGATGCTTGATGCAACTTGTGAATTTGATAGTACTTTTAACTTTGGTGGTGGAAATAGATAAGTGTTTCTTTTTCAAGGGCAAGTAACAATAGGTTTCTCTTCCAAAAACTAGGAAGATGCCAAGGCCCTGTTTCAAAAGGCACATTGCTTCCCTTAAAAATGATCTGGGAAAAGTATTTATACCACTATGCTTTGGATAGAAGATTGTAGAACACTTTATGAACCTGGCTTAAATACTGTATCATATATACATGTTTCCCTATATATATGCATACTCATATGTACATACGAATGCATATATGCATATGTACTCATACATATATATGAATGTATGTGTGTGTGTGGAAGTATTTTCATAGGCTCCACAAGATTTTTACAATGAAAAAGTGTTGAGGTGCAGTGAGCTTTCAAATAATTTCATTTTAGATGAAAGTGTATTATAGTTGCTACATATCTCATACATACCATTTAAAATTTTTAAAAAATTTAAATAATCTCTAAACCCAAGGTGGTACTTGAAATCGTGACCCCAAGATCGAGTTGCATGTTCTACTGACTGAGCTAACCGTGCACCCTTCCTATATACCATTGCTTTCACTTGCTTTATAGAAGAGTTGGAGTAGTTATTTGACTATTAATATTTACTATTAGCAATATTTGTTAAAATCAAGATTATGAAAAATAAAAAATAAGCATGCTAATTACCTGAATATTTTAATAAAATTTGGTAAATAAATTATTCTTTTAAGACACTGATTTCTCCCCTTGAAACAGACTCTATTATTTAGATTTTTTGAGGCTTAGCGATTCAAGAAACCTGGCATTTAATCTCTCTCTACATAGGAATGATGGTAGGTTAGGGTGAAAACTCTTTGCTCTTGTAAAGTGTTTATTTAGAACATAGTTTGAAGTAATTTGCTAAGTAATATTTTGGATGACCATAATAGCTACATTCTAAGTTATGTAACATTCAAGGCATTTATTTAAAGGAAAACAAACAACAAGGTTAATTGTGATGGCTTATGGTATAACTGTTAGTTACAGGATTCTTTAGGAAGGACTGTTTATTGCTTATTAATTCTTATTTCGTAATATATTAAAATTCCTTTAAAGAACAAGAAATCTTGATAACCTAGATCTAAAAGGCTCTGTGTTAGAAAATGATCTCAATGTATGTTGAACTGTTGCCTGGCGTATTTAGATGGCCATCTTTCCTTGCTCTCTTTTTATAAACCCAAATTTCACTTTTTAGGGGCCTATGTGTGATATAAAGTTATAAAGTTTAGTTAGCCTAAAATGCAACTAAACTGAATAGAAATTAGTTGGTGCTTTATTATAATTGGTGGTGGTAGTAGTAATAGCAGCAGCAGCCACACTACTCTACTGGTAGTAAGTACTACTACTCTTACTGACTGGTACGTACTACCACTGTTCGTAGTAATAGAGTGGTCGTTGTAGACCTTACATTTAGAGAGGATGTTATTGATTACAAAATATTTTCATATGCATTTTAGTGTTCTTCACAGAAACTCTATGAGGAAGTTGGGCTGTTTTACTTTCAAAAGAAGCTAAATATAATATCATTAATGATTATTATTCTTCCGGAAGAAGGTCATGGACTATGACGGAAATCTAATGCCAATTTATCTCATAAGAAAAGTACCCTTTTACTCATCATGCATTTCCGATTCTATGCTTAAAAGGCAGTATTAAAACTGTCTTGGAGGCTTTCCTAGGTCTTTCTGGAACAAAAATAATTTTCTTTTAAAATCTGGCTTCATTTTTCAGAACCCAACTAAGTGTAGGTAGCTATGGCCTCAGAGGGCTTTATACAGTAAGTATTGTCCCCAGCAGAGGTTCTCAGCATTAGGCAAATTGTCATAGGAAGTGCTAATGTGAAATTCTGCAGCAATTCTCTATTAATTTGAATGTAAGTCACATTTTAAAATGCACAAATTCCATGAGCTTTTAGAACCCAGGTTAAAAGTGTTATGAAATAACATTAAGAACTTTGGTGTTTTATGATGTTTTGAGAATCACTTGCCTAGGAAGAACAATATATAAGCAACAGACTTTTTTCTTTGAACAAAGCATTTGCTAAGACAGTGAGGAAGCTCTCTGCTTTTCCTTGTCAGAAGAGGTAAAAAATGAAATGTTCTAGGACCTTCACCTCTGTTTTCTTCAAGACATTTCTACTAAGTACCTACTATGTGCCTGATGTGCTATAATAGATGTCGGAAGACAATACATTGTGGTTCTTATGACCTGCACTGTCCAGTGAGGGACACAGATGATAGTGACAAGCACAGTACCACTGTGAACGTACAGATGGAGAGGTCTGCTCTAGATGCCACTGGAATGTGGATGAGGGAGTGGCCAAATCTGCAGGGCTGGGAAGGAAGGGGCTCCCAGAGGATTCTGAAGAGGAGATAGCTGAAGTGGGACTTGAAGGAAGAGAAGAGGTTAGTCAGATGAAGGGGCAAGAGGCAGCATGTGGAAAGGCCTGAGAAGTGATGATGACTGCCAACTTCTAAGAGCAGGGAGCAGCTTGGTGTGTCTAGTGTGGAGTGTGTGTGTACATACGTCTGTGTGTTGGGGGAGGGGCAGCAGAGATGAAGTGACGGTTAGTCTGAGAAGAGCCTAGGTGGATATGTTGAAGAGTTTGGTCTTAATTTGTGTTGTTTTTTGTGTAGTAACTTACTTTAAAATACTTTAGAAATTTAGTATAAATGATGTGATATATTTAAGCCACCAGAAGAGGCCAGGAAGAGTTCTTCCCTAGAATCCATGGCCCAACTAACACCTTGATTCTGGATTTCTAGCCTCCAGAACTGTGAGAGAATAAATATTTAAGCCATCCAGTTTGTGGGAATTTGTGATGGTAGCTCTAGGGGAGCTATCGGCTAGCTGACAGATGGAGGGCAGAACTGGGAAGCAGGCCTTGAGATGCACAGGGACAGGGGTGCCTCCGAGGATCTGGCAGCAGGGCTTGTGGACCTGCTCTCCACAGCTGGGCCTTCAGGGAATCTGTTCCAGTGGCCTTTTAACCTCATGTACCTTACCCAAGAGTCTCACTCTCGGGAGAGATCTGACCCAGCTTATCCTGTGCCTTTCCCAGCAGCCCTCCTGGAACACATGGAGTGGAGGATGGGAAACTTCCCAAAGGAAAAGCCCCCAAGCAGATGCAAATAACTGGTGACTACCACACCAATTACAGTACGGTCCTTTTTGGAAGAAGAAACTCTCCTGTTGAATGCTATTCTTTTACCCAGTGAGGGTAGGTGGTTACAGATGTTGAGAAAGATTATCTGGGCAGCTATGCACAGAATGGTTTGGAATAAGACCAGTTAGACAGCTGGTGACATCATCTAACTATGAAGTAAAGGGAGTGTGGGAATGTCTGTCCTGCTACGGTGGCTATGCCAAGGAGAGAACATTCTTGTCTTTACTCAGTGATATCTTAGTATCAACTTATTCAAGGTTGTGTAGGGAGACTGAGAAAATGCCTTTATTTTCTGTCTCCAACTATTTCTGTCTAATTTTTAAACTTCTTTTCTGCATCTTATGAATCAGAAGTTATATCTTACTGCTATATGTCTACCCAGTTATATGAGACAGAGCTAATGCTAATTTTCGCTGTTCTGGGAGTGGAGCTGGGAGCAGGCTGCTTTTCCTTTCATGCGAGAAAACCCACTCAGAGAGTCCAGGTTCAGAAGGCAAGAGTACACATGCCTTCTGTGTGCCCGACACCCACGGGGGAGAACAGGAGGATCCACAGAGCCACGATGAGCGTTAAGGGTTGTATTCCTCACTGTTGCGGGCACCAGGGTGCTGCTGACTTGGGGAAAGGGATAGAATTGTCTAGATGGAGCGGGGGCTCCAGCAGATGTAACAGGGGCAGGAACCAGCTGCTTGTCCTGAAACCTTAGACTTCCCCACCACCCCGATATTTGGTCACTGTGTCCCATCCATGTGTGGCACTAATTGAGAGTAACTTTAGTCTTGACGAGAGTGGCTGGGCATTCTGGGACCAGCTATTCCTGAAGGGGGAAAAAAGTAGCTAACAAAAATGGTTGCGGTGCCTGGGTGGCTCAGTTGGTTGAGTGTCTGACTCTTGATTTCGGCTCAGGTCATGATCTCAGGGTTGTGGGGTGGAGCCCTGCACCAGCAGGGCTCTGCACTCAGCATGGAGTCTGCTTGGGATGCTTTCTCTCTCTCTCCCCCTCTGCCTCTGCCCTTGCCCCTGCACTCTCTCACTCTCTCAAATAAATAATAAATCTTTTTTGAAAAAAGGTGGTTATATTTTGTGCTTTTGTGAGAATATCCTGGATGGGGATGATATGAGAGTAGGGCCTTGCAGTATATACCTTTTTATATTTTTGAACTGTGTGAATGTATTACTAATTCAAAAAATTTAGTAAGTATCCTTTAATGATGCTTAAATAGAGCCCAAAGAACTGGTTTCAAGTATGTGGTTTGAAATGTGCCTTTTTGAAAAAGTATTTGATTGATATCCCTGCCATTCAGATTTCAGTGCATCACCTCACACAAGTAATTTTTTATATTTTTGCTGCTTTATAATTCTCAACTGCGACAAATAGAAAATAAATGCCTTAGCCCCAACAGACCAGATTTTTACAAAATATGAATTATATTTACCACTGTTTAAAATGATACAGATGATAAAACAAAAATTTTTAAAAATATTTATTTATTTAACAGAGAGAGAGAGAGAGAAAGCACAAGCAGGGGGAGTGGCAGGCGGAGGGAGAAGCAGGCTCCCAACTGAGCAGGGAGCCCAATGCAGGGCTCAATCCAAGGACTCTGGGACCATGACCTGAGCTGAAGGCAGAGCTACCCAGGCGCCCAAAGCAAATTTCTTATATTCACATTAGATTACATAGTGAAAGATTTTATTTTTGAGAGCCAAAACTTTTTTTTTTTAATTACTTTCAACTTATTTTACCCTGGCTACTCCCACTAAGTTCCCCAGCTCTTCTGCTCACTTGTGCAAAAATCTTGTGTAACTTTTTGTCCTGCCTATGAACCTTCTGTTCTGATCTCCTTTCTCTTCGTGCTCCAGTCCCACTTCTTCCCTTAGACTCCCGTGGCCTAGTGAAGCCTCCGAAGTCAGTGGACAGGCCTGTGCACGGCCGTATCCCAGTCCCTTGAACCAGATGTGCTCACTGCTTCCAGTGACCTACAGCCTCCTGCACTGCAAGCCAGATCTTTGCCTCCTCTCACCCGTCACCCCGCACTCTGAGATCAGCCCCTCCTCCCTCACTTACTTCTGGAGTCACTGCAGATGGTGGCTGGGTGACTTTATCATGCAAATTCTGGCTGACAGAGTGTCAGTTTACCTCCCGGCTTTCTGGTCAAATACGGCCTAATTCATATTCTGGTTTCTCCTCCTCTGAGGGCCTCCAAAACTCAGATCAATGGAATTTGGTGGATCCCATATGTGTTAAACTACAACGTCGGGATGATTACAATTTAGAACTCTTTTGTTCTGTGTTACTCCCTTCAATATATGGGAAACTGAGTGGTGAAGTATTTCTGAAACTGATACTATATCAGATGTTTTTTATAGACAAAAAAAATTAAAGGGTTTTATGATAATACATTGAAAATGTTTTTACATTGCTTTTTATCTCCAAATTCCAAAAGAATGTTACCCAGTTGAACAGCTGACCTAGGTGAGTAAAATACCACTCCTTTGCTGTCAAATATACACGCAGAGACACATAGCTAATTCACAGTAGGAACAAAACAAAAACTTGCAGAAGTCTTGCGGTGTTCTTACCTGTTGCCACTGAATCAAACGTATCCTTGAGAAAAGTAATCACCCTTGGCTACTCAATTGAACACATCCTTGGGAAAAGTAATCACATGTTTATTTACTGAGAAGTGTTTTTCCTTCTAGGTTTGTAACTTGCACTACTAGTCCAGCTAGATTGGATGGACACAGAAAAACAATTTGCTTTTAGAGCAATATTTACATGATATCTTCAGAAACAAATCAAACTTAAATTTGGCTACTGTGGATATTGCAAAGTTTGTCTGGTGGCCTCTAGCCTAGAAAATCTAAGTAAATAATTTATAAATAATGATTCATTTTTAACCTAATCAGAGACTTGAATAATGTTCCTAAAATTCGTGTCTTTTTTCCACACAGTATAAGAATATCAGTTTGGATTCACAAACCGTCTTTTCACTCTTGAAAAACTGAAACACCTGGAAAAAAAAGAAAAGAGAATAATTATAGAAGTGTGCAAATCCCCCAACTTTTTTTTTTTTTTTAAAGATTTTATTTATTTATTCGACAGAGATAGAGACAGCCAGCGAGAGAGGGAACACAAGCAGGGGGAGTGGGAGAGGGAGAAGCAGGCTCCCAGCGGAGGAGCCTGATGTGGGGCTCGATCCCACAACGCTGGGATCACGCCCTGAGCCAAAGGCAGACGCTTAACCGCTGTGCCACCCAGGCGCCCCCCCCCCAACTTTTTCTTATAAGGAAAACAAGTGGTTGAAAAATTGGGTTGGTAAGGCTTTATGGATATGAATAAGTACATTTAGGTAGTTCTTATTCTTCCTTGGCCTCCATGTCTTCATTTGTAAAATAAATGAGAAGCTGGATGAGTTCAGAGATTTTCACACATTTTTAGCAGAGGTTCAAAATGTTATGGGAACACACACAAATATATATGATTTTAGTGTGGTATAAAATTTAATAAAGTCAATGTTTAACACTTGCTTATAAAGCAAATACATGAGAACAATTATGCTACTTTGAAGAAAGCAAAAATCTGAAATTGCAGGTAAAGGATGACAAAGATTCAGAATGCAATTTATATCTGCATTTTTAAAAAATTGCACAGCATGGAGATAATTCTGTCACATCAGTAGCTGTAAGTGGTAAAGTACCAAAGGAGATGTTTTGGTTTGGTTTTGATTTTTGCTTTTTAAATTTCTCTTGCACTCTGAGAATGGTCTTTATTTTGAAGTTTGTACAAAATCTTGACAACCCAGTTCATTCACTGGTGGTCTCCAATTTGTTAAAGTTTGGCACTTGGCATATCTGAGTGTGTGTGTGTGTGTGTGTGTGTAGCTTTCCTTGGTTGAGTACTAGTGTCAGGCATAATGCTGTGCACTTTACAAACCTAGTTTTATACAGAGATTAGAGTGAATTTGCCATCGTATCCACATTTAATTTTAATATTTGGAAAGAGAGAGGTAGGGAGAGAGAGAATAATTAAAGAGCTAGGTAATCTGCCCTCTATATGTAGGTGTATGTTTTTTAATTACTATTTTATAATAATTTAAAATGTAATTTAAAATGTTGACTATTTTGATTTTTGTTGTTATTGTGAAAGGAGAAACAAAAATCTCATCAATTATTTAGTCTGACTTAGCAAAACTATCAACCCAAGTTCTTATGTGACAAAGCACAATGGAATTAAACAAATCTGGTAACACACATAGGTTGTTTTAGACATTTAATTGGAAAATTGGAGTTTGATGAAAACTTTTTTTTTCTCTGAATCTATGATGTAGTTCTCCTCTGCTTTCATTTTTTTTTTTTTTTTTAAGTTGCCCAATAAGTGTGCAGAGAAACAGTTTAATGTTCCAACAATGAAAGCGTGTTTCTTTTTGTCAGCCTATTTCCCAGGCAGGTTTGGTGACTATGTTCCAAAGCCTTCACTGCTCTGTGTTTTGTGTTAAGCTGCACTACAAAATCGTAGCAGTTGAACTCAAAGAATACAACTAGGTACCTCTTTTATATAGCACTAATTAATTATAAATGTGGAAAGCAATAGATTTTAATTTCATGCTTTGCACTCAAGATATATGTGATTCGCAAAAGAATCAGGGAACAGGATCTTTAAAATATCGTAATCTGGGGCACCTGGGTGGCTCAGTCGGTTGAGAGGCTGCCTTTGGCTTAGGTCATGATCTCAGGGTTCTGGGATTGAGCCCTGCATTGGGCTCCTTGCTCAGTAGGGAACCTGCTTCTCCTTCTCCCTCTGCCTGCTGTTTCCCCAGCTTATGCTCTCTCTCTGTCTGTGTCAAATAAATATACAAAATCTTTAAAAAAATAAAATAAAATATCTTAATCTACAACTTTCTCATTTTAAATTTTATTTTAAGATGAAAAGAAAAACTAGGACACCTGTCTGGCTTAGTCGAAGGAGCATGTGACTCTTGATCTCAGAGTTGTGAGTTTGAGCCCCATGTTGGGTGTAGAGATTACCTAAAAATAAAATCTTTAAAAAAAAAATGAAAAGAGAAGAAAACGAAAAGAAAAATTGCTATGTTTTTCTTGGGTAAAATACCCTGACTTTCCTAGTCAGCATCCAAAGCCATGCATGTTTAGTGTTAAAAAATTAAAATGTTGGATAAGATTTAAAAATGAAACTGGAAGGCTCCTGGGTGGCTCAGTCAGTTAAAGGTCTGCCTTCGGCTCAGGTCATGATCCCAGGGTTCTGGGGGGCAGGGTGCCCTGCTCATCTGGGAGCCTGCTTCTCCCCCTCCCTCTGCCCCTCCCCTTGCTCCTTCTCTTTCTCTCTCTCTCTCTTGCTCACTCTCTGTCTCAAATGAATAAAGAATCTTTTTTTTTTTAAAGATTTTATTTATTTATTTGACAGAGATAGAGACAGCCGGTGAGAGAGGGAACACAAGCAGGGGGAGTGGGAGAGGAAGAAGCAGGCTCATAGCAGAAGCCTGATGTGGGGCTCGATCCCATAACACCGGGATCACTCCCTGAGCCGAAGGCAGACGCTTAACCACTGTGCCACCCAGGCGCCCCTGAATAAAGAATCTTAAAAAAAAAAAGAAACTAAATTTATACATTTGTGCAATCCTAAATTTCCTTGGACACAGTTTGAAAGCTACTGGACTGGCTGAGGTTTTCTCTTTCTGAGTAATTATCTTTCAGCTTAATAATCTTACCTTTTAGGAAATGACAGCAATGTTATGCTATAGGGATAGACCAAGGTCTAAATGTCTTCGGGTCATCTCTTGGGATCTAAGAAAGAAAGCAAATAAAATAATATCATAATGCCATTGCACTATCTCACCAGAAAAACTATCTCGAATTTGTAGGCTTTGAAAAATTTTCTGATAGGAGGAGGCAGAGTTTTCCTGAGGAATGGGAAGGTACCATTCCTCTCATGACAACTCTGAAAAGACAGTGATTCTGTGTTGTGATCTCTGCTACACTTAAACGTTGCTTAAGAGGGCAGTTTGATTAGTTACCTGTCTTCTTCGCTTCCCAGATGTGAATTCCAAAGAGAATGATATATCTCATTTGGGGTAGAGAGAGTGTGCACAAGCAGGGGTGGGTAGGGCGGAGAGCCAGAGGGAGAAGGAGAAGCAGACTTCCCACTGAACAGGGAGTCCAAAGTGGGGCTCGATCCCAGGACCCTGAGATCAGGACCTGAGCCAAAGGCAGATGCTTAACGACTGAGCCACCCAGGCACCTCTGATCATGATCTATCTTAGGAAAATGTTTGGGGGAGGATAGTGGGAAGGGGAGAGTGATTAGGCTGAGAGTTGTTTGCACTGGAGCCTACAGACTTGGTCTTCTCTGCAGTGATCTGAGAACAGTCCCATCTACACCTTTAGCCAAATGATTTGTGTGGAACAGTGCCCTTTGCTAATTAGCCCCCAGGCTCATTCTACTATCCTGGGCTACAAGCCCCAAGAATTTGACTTGTTTATCCTTCCTGTGCACCTCAATTCCTGTGTCCTCTGCTGGGAATTCCCCCTGCCTCAGGTCTGGCAGAAAGCAGATATTCCTCACCTCTGCTGTTGTCCTGTTTTTTTTGAAGAGTTGACTTTTAGTTACAAAAATGTTAAAAACAAAAACAAACTTCCCATAAGTAATGGAAAGTTATGAAAATTCCAAAAAGCTTTTCTCCTAATATTTCTTTCACAGAAATACAAAAAGAAGACAGAAAAAAACAAACCAAAAAACTCAACTTCTAACCTGTTATCATTACAAATTCTGTTCTGTTTGCTCTTAGTCTGTATTGAAATGTAAATGGGGGGCTAGGTTTGCCTTTCTCAAAGGGCCTTTTCGTATTCTCTGCTTAACTGGGGCTCTGGGAGTTGCTTGGCTATCTTATTTAGAATCAGCCTGTTGCACCTGGGCTGGGCAGGACACGGACAAAGCACCTCAGTCTAGTCTGAGGTGGGTCCAGGTCAGCTCCTCTGCTAATGGAAACGAAGTTTTAGTCTTTTCCAAAACCTGCTTCCAATTCCTTTCACCAGACCTAGGCCCCCAGGATGCCCCTCTGCTTTGGAACACAGACCAATAGTCATTGAGGGCCTTCTTGAGTCTCACCAACTCCCTAGCTCTTGGAGTGAGGACCTAATTTTTTTTTTTTTTTTTTTTTTTTTTTGGTCTCACAGGCCCCATCTCTGGGACTTAACCTGCTCTTCGTTGGCTTTGGGTGATCTTCCCTTTATCTTCTTTGCTTAGTGCCATCATCCCCTTCCTTCTCCATTCTATTTCTCCTTGTTGGTTCTCAATAATTAAGGCAACATTCACTATGACTGTCAAGACCAATTCTGCTTTTCATTAACCGTCGGCTTCTGAGATGTATCTGGCCCAATCTCATTGGCCTCAAAGTCTAGTGACAGTGGGTGGTTGCCATCAATGCAAGATATTTTAACATCATCATTGCACAGTAAAGGATTAAGTCAGCAGGGCTGGGTTGTCCAAACCCTGCACATTCCAAAAAAAGTTTTAGCCCCAGACAAGCTCCTGGGAGGTGACTCCAAGGTCCTTGAAATGCCACCTGATAAGAGGTCTTTGTTTATCTGGGGCCTTGAGCCGTGTGATATCATTTGACCTCTGGAAGGTCTGGACACTGAGTAACTAAGGTCAGATGCAGGCAACTTATGCCTACTTGACTGATCTCTAATAAAAACTCTGGACACCAAGGCTCAGGTAAGCTTCTCTGGTTGGCAATACCTTGTATATCTTCTCATACATCATTGCCGGGAGAATTAGGTCTTGCCTATGTGACTCCACTGGGAGAGGACAACTGGAAGCTTATGCCTGGTGTCCTCGACCCTGCCCTATGTTCATGTTTCCTTTGCTGATGTTAACCTGTATCTTTTCACTGTGATAAACCATAACCATGAGTATACCAGCTTTTCTGAGTTCTGTGAGTCCATGTAGTGAATCATTACACCTGAAAGTGGTCTTGTGGACTTTTGACTCAGTCATCTTCATTATCATCACCATCATCATCCTCATCATCAGTGTGTATTGACCACTTACTATGTGTGACAACTTTTCATGCATTATCTTATCAATCCTTACAATGACACTGTAAAGTAATTAGAATTATCCTTTCCACACACCTTTCCCCTCATTTTTTAAATAAGGAAACCAAATGATCAGAGAAGTGATATAAATCACCAAAGGGAGAGCCAGGATTCTAAGCCACATCCTTCTGACTCCAGGGCCTGCGTCTTAACCACTAAGTACACTGAAACTCTTTCCTCTGCTAAACAGCTGCTTCTTTCCTGTTCTACTTTCTGCATTGCTTGCTCCCTCTCTTCCTCTGAGGAATGCCTCCAGCTTTGCCCTGCTCCTTTTTAGGTGCCGTCCCTACCTCTCTTCTGCCCCTGCTTCTCTCACATAAAGGAGTAACCTTCCAGAGACCTGGTAGGAGAGCTCTTAGATACAAAAATACACGTTCAGTAACAGTGTCAGATAACCCCCCTCAGTAGTAAGAAAGGTCACTGCATGAAGGGTCATCCAGCACTGCAGGGAACAGATTTAGTCTCTTCACCCAGGACCAGCATGTTCACCCTGGAACCAGTTTCGCAGCCTGTTAGAGTGCCAGTAAAACCTCTTCCAAGACAGCATGAGGGGCAGGGAGGAGAACGCGATGAAGACCGACAGTCTGAGCGTGTATGCACATGTGCATGTATGTGTGTGTGTGTATGTGTGTGTGTGCATTTCATAGGAACAGAACGGTGAACAGCATTCTGAGGAAGGCACCACAGCACCTCTGCTGCCAGTCCTCTCCTGAGTGATGCATTCATGTCTACGCTCCAGCTCACAGAACCCATGGGGCTGAGGTGTGTCTGTGCTGCTTTTAAGGCCTTGCCAAGTATCTGTGGCTTAGCTTTAAGCAGAACAGATGCAGAATGCATGTTTCTACATGTGATGGGGGTAGGTTCCAACACTGCAAAGAAATAGAAGGCTATCTTGTAGGACTGGCAGTACCTCTCCCTCTGCTCAGAGAAACACAAGGCAGCACACAGGATGTGCGGTGGAGGACTAGTGTTTGGGGGCAAACCAGCTGACGGTAGTGGAGGCAAACAGGGCTGCTCACAGCGCAGGAAATGTTCGTGTGTCTCTCCTTCGTTGGCCAGGAAGGGCTCCCTTTGCTGAACCAAACAGGTGGCACTTTTAATGCTGCCAACTCTCACTGATTCTGGGCATCTGGAAATGCAAAAGAAGCAGGAAGGGAAAATGCAGCGTGGGGGTGGCAAGGTGCTAGTGATGCAGAGGGAAGGGAGTAGGTGGGAGGAGGCCGGATTAGGGTTTGCAGAGTGCGGAAGGTAAAGGCCCTCAGACACCAGACACCTGCCACTGTTCAGAATGAAAGGGCAGGGCAGGCATGGCCCTTGGCATTGGGGTCTGGTCTAGAATGAAAGGACTGTTTCCCATGAGGTTGTTCTGAAGTCCGACCTCAACCTCACATAGGACGCACCCACTTGTTGTGGCTGCAAGTATTCCTTAGGAGTCAGCATTATAAAGCTGCCCCTTCAAAATGTGGGGTGAACTGAAACCTGCTTACATACTTGTTTCTAAGCTGAGTGTTGGCTTTTAGCTTTCAGGAGATGGAAACTGAATCTGTTCCTTGGCTTTACGTGGCTTCCCATGGTAGCAGCCCCCACACACCACGGTGTTGTAGCTACTTTAATAAATACTTTTTGCTGCTAGCGATAACAAGGTTTTTGTATTTGTCCCACTGCCAAATTCTTCAAGGCAGGATTTTTCTAATTCTTAAGGCTGTGGAGCTCTTCATATCTCTGAATCTTAAAGCCTTTTTTTTTTTTTTTTTGGATGAAATCACTGTTTCTAAGGAAACGTTCTAACTTGAAAATATTAATTAGGTATTTTCTGTATATCTTTAAAAGAAATTTTCTTTTTTTTCCCTTGTGGAATTTTAAATGACTATACAAAACACATATTTGAAGAAATACATTTTTCTTTCTTCCATCACCAGAAAGGGAATATATAGAGATGATGTTTCTAGCTGTGTCTGGCTGAGCCAGGCTGCTTTGCTGGGCTCAGAGCAGAAACTACCACCAGCAACACTGTTCTGACCAGGAGTTAACCACCTAGGAAAGGGCCCATGGATAAAAACAACAAACAACAACTCTGATCAAGGTAACCACAGATGTCAACAATCTTTGATATAGTAAATGATTGCTCAAATAGAAGAATTGTGTGTGTGTGTGTGTGCTTTTTGTTGAAACTTGAAACTAATTATCTGTGAAAATGAGGCTGCTAGTCTTAAGGGTTATTTTTTTTTCGGCCCTTAGGAAGTCAACTTGATTTAATGTGGAAATTCTTTTTTAAGCCCGTTGGGAGAGGCATATTTTGAAGAAGGTCATTAATAGTTACGGGTATTTGGTGGAGACTTCCCTTTAATATTTACAGAGTGACTTGTATTTACACAATATTTTTACATGTGTTATTTTATTTAATTCCAAAGGAAAAGTATTGAGGGTTTGACTATCATTTCTGTTTAAGAAATAGATATAGGCAGGCTGTTATTTACCTTATGGTTATAAGGAGGTTATTAAAAGAGGAGGCTTTAGACTTTTCAATGCTCGTGTTCTGGTACACAGGCCTTCTGAGCCTCTCGCCTTCTTATGTGTCAGAACAAATTGTGTTTTGACAACAGAATTCAAAGGCCAAATATAATAAGAGTGTTAATATCTATTTCTCAAAAAAAGTTTATTTTTGTTTTTTGTGGTTTTTTTTTGCATAGTACAGTGTTATATGGCAGGGTGAATCATTATATACACTTGACCCTTGAACAATGTGGGGGCTGGGGTACTGATCCCCTGTGAAGCTGAAAATTCACTTATAATTTTGACTCCCCCAAAACTTAAGTACTAATAGCCTACTGTTGACTGAAATGAACGATGTTACTGACAACAGAGTTGATTAACACATATATATTATATACTGTATTCTTATTATAAAGTAAGATATGAGAAGATGATACAAAAAAATCCCAAGGAAGAGGAGATACATTTATGGTGCTGCACTGTAATAAATCTCGGAGTCTAAGTGAACCTGCACAGCTCAAACCCAAGTTGTTCAAGGGGCGACTGTGTCTCGATTAAAATATCATGTTGTAGGTTGAGTAAATGTAAATCTCATAGAGGCTCAGATTTGTTCTAAGATGCTTTAAAGAGACTGGTCTGTGTGAGGAGCCAGGCCACGAGAACTTTAGGAGGCCTGCTGTGTGAACAAATCATATTTTCCAAAGAACTGAAGATATAGACCTGGATTGCAATAGAGTTTAGTTACAAGGGAAGCTGGATTAAGGATTATTCAGGTTTCACCCTCCTGATGTGAAGATAAGTAAGCCACAAATTTGATTTTTATTTATTTATAAATTTAATTAATTAATTATTTTTGAGAGAGAGCGAGAGAGCAAGTGTGGGAGGGGCAGAGAGAGAAGGAGAGGGAGAATCTTAAGCAGGCTCCACACTCAGCATGGAGCTTGATGCAGGGCTCTATCTCACAACCCTGAGATCATGACCTGAGCCAAAATCAAGGGTTTGACGCTTAACCCATGGAGCCACCCAGGCGCCCTGCACATTTTTATTTCTGCTGTCTCTATGCCAGGAAGAACAACAACTGCACCCTTTTAGTTACAAGTCTTTTCTACCAATATCAGAGACTTACAAGATAAGGCCATTTTTGAGGACTACTTGGTCCCATGCTACTTTGAATCCAATGAAACTGCCACGGGACCTTTGCATTAATTATTCTCTGCCTGTAACATACCATACCATTCCCAGCTTTATGGTTGCTCCCTCACTTCATTCAGGCCTCAACTCAAATATCAATGCCCTAGAGAAAATTTCTCTAATAAACCATCAAAAATAATCTAAAATAATCTCTCCATCACATTCTCGCCCCGTTTTTCTATTTTGCTTCTCAGTATTTATCACCACCTGAAATCATAGTGTGTGTGCTTCCTTGTTTACTGTCTGGCTTCCCCAGTAGAATGTAAGCTCCATGTGGGCTGTGATTGACTGGATCACTATGTCTTTAGTTCCCCCACAGTGTCTGTTGCGTGGAAAAAAATGAATGAATGATTGCATGATGAATTATCAAAGCTGGGGCCAAATCCAAGACCTCTTTGACTTTAAGAAAAGGTTAAGGCTAAGTTAGAAAAGCTTTGTCCTTTTGATGCACAGGCATAACCTAGAGTCAGCTAACACTCACTATTCACGGTAACTGTTGTCTCTCTCCCCTGTGGCCCATAAACCACCTGAGAGCAGGGGCCTGTGAGTCTGGCTCACCTGCACACTCCCAGCACCTCAAAATATGCAAGAAGGAAAGCACTGAATTGATTTCTTGAATTTGATTGAAAATATGAAAGGTGAGTAGGGATTAGCCTGGGAAAAGGACGAAGATGGTTCCAAGCAGAAGGCAGAGCTTGGTGGAGGCCGCTGTCCTTGAGGAGGAACAGACAGAAGGCAGCAAGCATGGAGAGAGAAGGCAGGGGAGGGTACTGTGCAGAGCTGAAGTGGGTGAGGCCATGCTGGACTTTGCAGGTCTACAGGCTTGGGAGGGCAAGTTATAAAGTTTTATCTTTATCCTCAGAGCAATGGGAACCTTTCTACCTTGTGTACATGCTAGAGTGACATGATCATATTTGGCACATCACAAATTTCTGGCTGCACTGGGTATAGAAAGGCCAGCGAGGAGGCCGCTTTGACCCACGCTAGAAAGATGGAAGGTGGGCTTAGGGTCTCTAGAAAGTAAACTCCGCAAAGATAGAGCCTGCTCTCTGTTTCATTCACTTCTGAATTCCCAGCCCCCAGGACAATGTCTGGCACTTGCTTTGTGGTACAATACGGATAGAGGAGTATTGCCATGTCTTGTGACAGGAAGTAGCAGAATCTATATTTTGTGTGTTTCTGGTCCTCTTTGTTAAACCGAGAGTCAGGACTTCCTCCTCTCTGCTTCCCTTGGGAAGCCCCACTCAAGGCTGGCTTCTGGTTATCCTTTTGCTGTTGGTGTCTGGAGGTCAGAACAGAGAAACTCTTGAATCCCTGAAGTGTTGTCTAGAATTTGAAGAACCCCTGCTCTCATCATGAAGTTACTCCCAATTATACTGTTCAAATCTTTTTTTTTTTCAAAGATTTTATTTATTTATTTGACAGAGACAGCCAGCGAGAGAGGGAACACAAGCAGGGGGAGTGGGAGAGGAAGAAGAAGGCTCCCGGCGGAGGAGCCCGATGTGGGGCTCGATCCCAGAACGCTGGGATCACACCCTGAGCCCAAGGCAGACACTCAACGACTGAGCCACCCAGGCGCCCCTATACTGTTCAAATCTTTTTAGGGGCACCTGGGTGGCTCAAGGGGCGCCTGGGTGGCTCAGTCGCTAAGCATCTGCCTTCAGCTCAGGGCGTGATCCCGGCGTTGTGGGATCGAGCCCCACATCAGGCTCCTCCACTGGGAGCCTGCTTCTTCCTCTCCCACTCCCCCTGCTTGTGTTCCCTCTCTCGCTGGCTGTCTCTCTCTGTCAAATAAATAAATAAAATCTTTAAAAAAAATCTTTTTAAACATTATATCAGGGATATCTCAATTTTGGAAAATGAGTATGTAAATAAGGTAAACTGTATATATAAATAATTATGA
The DNA here is from genome assembly GCF_002007445.2 of Ailuropoda melanoleuca. Classification (NCBI taxonomy): domain Eukaryota; kingdom Metazoa; phylum Chordata; class Mammalia; order Carnivora; family Ursidae; genus Ailuropoda; species Ailuropoda melanoleuca. The sequence goes on along the minus strand of NC_048219.1, from coordinate 165,426,972 downwards.
CTTTAAAGATGATTACAAGTGTGTGTGAAAAAATTATATATATATATTTGAATTTTTTTAAAAGAGTTTATTTATTTATTTGTCAGACACGGAGAAAGAGCACAAGCAGGGGGAATGGCAGGCAGAGGAAGAAACAGGATCCCTGCTGAGCAGGGAGCCCGTTGTGGGGCTCAGTCCCAGAACCCTCGGATCATGACCTGAGCAGAAGTCAGACAGTTAACTGACTGAGCCACCCAGGCACCCCCAAATACCAACATTTTTATGATTATTTCTGGTTAGTGGGATTATGGCTGATTTTAACTTTCATCTTATTCTTTGCAAAATGTTTCTTACTTTTCCATAATGGACATGTGTTACTTTTATGAAGATAAAAAATAATACATGTTACTAAAATGAGGTTTATAATATCAAATCTAGATTATGACATGAGGTGCTATGTAGGTGTGTTTTAGAAAATGTGAAGCGGGGGGTGCCTGGGTGGCTCAGTCATTAAGCATCTGCCTTTGGCTCAGGGCGTGATCCCGGCGTTCTGGGATCGAGCCCCTCATCAGGCTCCTCTGCTGGGGGCCTGCTTCTCCCTCTCCCACTTCCCCTGCTTGTGTTCCCTCTCTCGCTGGCTGTCTCTGTCTCTGTCAAATAAATAAATAAAATCTTTAAAAAAAAGAAAATGTGAAGGGGAGCCTGGGTGGCTCAGTCTGTTAGGTGTCTGCCTCCAGCTCAGGTCATGATCCCAGGGTCCTGGGATTGAGCACAGCATCAGGCTCCCTGCTCAGTGGGGAATCTGCTTTTCTCTCCCTCTGCCCCTCCCCCTGGCTCATGGTCTCTTGTGAGAGTTGCTCGTGCTCTCTTGCTCTCAAATAAATAAAATCTTTAAAAAATAAAATGTTAAAAAAAAAAGAAAATGTGAAGTTACTTTTACATTGACCCTGAGTATTTGATTGATGGGTATACAAATTAGTAGATGATTTATATCCACAAAGACATATTAAATTAATCTTATAAAAAAACATCAGACTTGGGAGAAAATATGGCCCCTTCCCACAGGCAAGGTACCTGGCAGACTGGGTCCCAAATAGTAATTGAAATAAATCCAAGCAATTCACTTCTTACCATTGCAGGTGACAAACTGACTTTGCCAGATAACCCAACTAATTAAAAATGGCCTAAAAACCTGGAAATGAAGGAATCCATTTTCTGGGAGGCAGGCCATTTGAAGACCGACAAAGTTAAATGTGGGCAAGAAAGGAAGATTAGAACCTGTTGCTGTGTGTTTTTAGTTTTGCTAATCTGGCCCATTTTGGGAAAGGATATTTATTACTGCAAAAGACAACTGAGAACATTTTTGAAAGGTTGGGATAGTTGGGGTAGAAATCAAGTGATTCCTTGGTTACTGTGTAACCACTGCTGTTGGGAGGGGGTGGACAGGGACCTCTAGGCCCAAGTCAGTTCAGGGCAGGGATCCCTGCAGTAGAGGAGTGCTGGTTCCCTGACCCTGACCAACTGAGCAGGACTGACTGGAAGCAGGTGATAGTAACCCTTCTGTGGACAGTGCAGTCAGGTGAGGGGCATCCTGGGGGGCAGAGCTAATGCTGGGACATGTGGTGGGAAAGACAGGGTAGTTGGTACAACTGGAGTACAAGAAATGTTGAGTCAGATTTGGAGATGGGAAGAGGACTGGATCATGTAAGGGAAGGAAATGTGTCATGATGACACTTCCTTTTAAGCAGTATTCCCAAATCCTGGGTCACATTATTCTTTCACTCTGTGGATGGATGTTTTGCAGAGGTCAGTTAAGTATTTAGGCTTCTTTCAATATAGATCTGAAAACAAATTTCTTTTAAGAGTAGAGAATCAATTCTTTTCTCTCTAAGAGGCAATATAGTATACCGGAGCCAGATGGTCTGGGTTTGAATTTTGACTTTGGGCAAAGTTTCCTCAATAATAAAATGAAGAAAATAATACCAGTTACCTGACAGAATTATAGTAATGACTAATGAGATAATCTTGTAAATATTTAGGACGGTGCTCAATCAGTGCTAACTAGTGTTGTTATTTATATTAGGATGCTATGAGGAACCGGGCACAGGTGCACCCAGTGACCTCACCAAGGTGGCGAATCTACAACCCTCAGCAGGTTGGGATGTCTACGTGCATGTGCATCCAGCAGATGAGTCCCCAGTCCTCCCTCTCCTGCCCCGGGAGGCATTGGCATGACGTGGAAAAGTAGCAGCTGGTAATAAGATCCTGTTATTTCTCAAGGAAAGGTAGACTGTGTACTCTGTGCTTGTATAGGGAACATGGACAGCGTATTATCAAATATAGCTACATGACACACGGATTATTGTTTGTGTTTGTTTTTCTTGAAGAGTAGGATAGATTAAATAAGATAGAGGGAGGAAATATTTATAATGGTTCAATGAAATCATCCAGTTGTTTCATATTTAACTATTAGTTTTTGAAGCATGATAAATCATCCTACTTCAGGGTTGCTGAGACAATCAAATTAAATAACAGATGTAGAAATGTTTTTTAAAAATTTTAAATTGCTACATATACAAAAGGTATTTGTGTGATTTATTTTTATCCCCTTATACTTTGATTAGCTCATATTTTATAATTTGACCTTGTAATTTGATCAGATTAGGTTATGAATTTACCTTAGAAGTCTAAGATACAAGAGATAGAAAAATGACCTTTTAGTAAAATAACCAATAATTCCATACCATCTCTGTGAAACGATCTGCACAGGCCATTCGAACCCGTTCTGGCGTTGCTGGGCTCCTCACTGTGAAGTCCTCCACTGTGTCTCTTTCCCTGCGTGCTGTGGCCACAGCATCAGTGATGGCAAAGAACACAGACGAGCCCAAGAACATCCCAGACTCTCCCAGGCCCTGCAAGAAAGCACATTTGTTTTAGAATCCTCTATACTAGATTGCAAGCTGCTGTATTTCAGGACCCGGCTCTTTATTCACCGTTGTGTCCCTAACTCTTAGCACAGTGTCTTGCTCACAATAATTCTCAATAATTTGTTCACTGACTTATCGACTGAATGAAGCTTGGGTACTCTTAAAAATCCCAATACCACCTGAACTTCCCATATCTGTAATGCTGTGTAGGTTAAATCTTTATAGGAAAGGTGGGTGTGCACGTCTGTGGGGTATCCTATTATTTAATCATTTATTTATTTATTTAAGATTTTGTTTATTCATGAGACACAGAGAGAGGGAGAGAGAGAGTGGGAGGGAGGCAGAGGGAGAAGCAGGCTCCCTGCAGAGCAGGGAGCCCAATGTGGGACTTGATTTCAGAACCCTGGGATCACGAACTGAGCCAAAGATAGATGCTTAACTGACTGAGCCACGCAGGCGCACTACGTGGTATCCTATTCAGAGAAGCACATTCATGAGCAGAGAAAAATGCCTCGTTATGACTCCAGCATCAGGGAAGGCAGCGTACTCTAGACGAGGAGTACAGACTTGGGTACGAGATGATGGGTTGCAAGCCTATCATCTGCAAGGAACAGTCAGGAAATGTAAATGTGTGATGTGGGCAGTTGAAGGACAGCAAAGAAAAGCGGGAATTATGGTGAAGTAGAGATACCCCCTGTCCTGTCTAAAGGAGCCCCTATTCTTCAGTTCTAGCTAATTGATGTCTTCTAAGAATGTAGCCAATTACCAGATCAACCAATTTTTCAAAAGAATTTAGATATTCTTATTTTAATGTACAAGTCCCTGATTTTTAAGACTTATTTATTTGAGAGATAGAGAGAGAGACAGAGGAGGAGCAGAGGGAGAGGGAGACAGAGAATCTTAAGCATACTCCCTGCTGAACATGGAGCCCAATGCAGGTTCCATCCCAGGATCCTGAGATCATGACCTGAGCCAAAGGCAGACACTTAACCAACTGAGCCACCCAGGTGCCCCTAAAATTCCCTGATTTTTAAAAACGCTGTGTGGGTCATAGAAACACATCTGCAGCCTATATTCAGCCAGTGGGCCCCCAGTTTGCAACCCTGAGCTAGAGACATGAAGTTTGAATCCTGGCCCTTACTCCCTCTGTTTCTCTGGGTGAGATTATCTCTCTGAGCCTCTGTTCCTTTATCAGTGAAATTCAGGCAATGATATCTACGTTACAGGGTGTTGTAAAGTTCAGAAAGTGCAAAAGCACTTAGCATAGTGCCTGGTACTCAGTAGGTCCCCGTTATTATAGACATATATTATACATATATAATATATATATAGTGCCTGGTACTCATACTCAGTAGGTCCCTGTTTATATATATATATATATATTATATATATAATATTGCTCTTGGAGCCCTGAAAGCTGCTCTTTGAGTGATTTCCAGCCTAATGAGAATCCAAAGGGGATGCTTATTGTCCTTCCTTTCAAATTTGCACCCCTGCATCTCTCCACTCCCCAGCTCCATCAACATATGCCCAGAGAAAGTTCCTGGGCTGAGAGTGGGCTCCAGTTTGGAAATGATAACATTCCAGCAGATATAGGTGAACTCATTTTCTCTTATATCAATTCATCACCCCTAGTAAGAAGTCTCCTAAAAGGCTTGAAAGAAAATTTTAACAATACATCTCAAACCTAAAGGAAGTTTCTACTCTGAGAGTGATTTTCACATAATCTGCATATAGCAATACCAATAAATGAGGACCTTTATTTTCATTTGCAACTCCACTACCTTAGTACTAATGGTTTGTGTCTTTGCTTCCTGACACCACTGACATTTTGGGCCAGACAACTCTTTGTTGGGGGCTGTCTTGTGCATTGAAGGCTACTTAGCAGCATCCCTGGCCTCTCTACCCAGAGTAGGAACATCTCCTCCCTCCACAACCCCAGTTGTGACAACCAGGTATCTCCAGACACTGCCAAATGTACCCTGGGGACCAGGTGAGAACCACGGTTCTGGATCCGTTTCTGGCAATGGATGTGGACCCTGAGCCCCCAAGAGGTGAGTGATTCATCTACGATCACAGGGAGCTGGCGAGGCTAGGGTAAGAACCCAGGTCCACTGAGGCCTCAGTCCAGGATTCTTCCCATGTTGCCACTGCTTCCTAAGATTTCAGTAGTATCGTGCCTTCAATCCCATTTAATATTTTAGTCTCAAGGTTCTTCAGGGAAAATATTATTCTATCATATCAGAACTTCTCACCAAATGTTAGCATTTCCAGTGAAAGAGGCTATTAATAAAGTCCTTGGCTGAGGATGGTCATTGGGCACAGATCATTCTTCTCTGAATCTCACTTTTCTCTAGGTGATTGTTCTCCAAATTCTAACAGTCTCTTGTGATTTGGTCTTGATACAGGTTGACATTATTATTACTTTTTTTCGTCCACCTGCTTTCACTTACCATGCTACTTGATGGATCGCATTGCACAGCAGTAGTTTTGGGCGCCTACCTTGGATGAATAGATGGTTGGTGGGGTTTGTGAGGATGGCAACAGGGAGACATTGAACTCCTCTGGGACGTCAGTGATGGTTGGAATTTTGTACTCGTCTGGGCCTCGAGAGTACAGAACACCTTCTGGGGAATATTTCAGCTCTTCAGTGGTATAAAGGCCCATTCCCTGAATAAAGGAACCTTCAACCTGAAAGGGGAAAATGTCAAGCTCTGTGATGCTGTATGCTTTTTAGAAGTACCTAGCTACCCCGCGGTGACTTTCAGGAAGCAGCATCCATCTCCATGGGCCAGCACTTACCTGCCCAATATCAATAGCGGGATTTAGGCTGCAACATGCATCCATGACAATGTCTGTTCTGATTTTCTGCAAAAAATGAATATTGCCTCACCATAAAAACTTAAATTAAAAAGATTATCTTAAGGTTTATTTAAAAGTTCTCCAGTTATTCCAGAACTCCTGCTGGTTAACGAACACTGCACTGAACCTCATCAATATTAGAGGTGGTAAGAAATCTGCCAAACTCTTCAACTTTAGTGCTAGGACTGGTGATGACCCCAGAAGATCTTACATAATCATAGTTTTGACTTCCCTTAAGTGACTCCAAAGTCCATGGTATGTGAGTGCCTTTGAGTGTCACTTAGTGAATAATTGATCCTGGTTGCTCATCTGATTCTAAACCTGGATTTGTTGTTCGACTACAACTCATGAGCTCAATGAGACCTCGTGATGATTTGATGGGGGTGGTATTATTCCTGTTTTACGGAGGAAATCATGTAGCCATAGTGGCATGTATGAAATTGGAGATTTGAAAGTTCTTGGAACATATGAAGGGAAAATGTTGAGACTACCTTTGCTAATCTCCTTCCTTCCCCGAGAAACATCACACTAATTTGGCTCTTATGTTCTGGCACAGGGTTCGTGCAGACGGGTTGTTAAGGAGCCACAGAAAACCGTACGTGGCAGTGGTCTAGCTTGAGAATATCTCTGGGCTTTCCTTCAGCCCCCATGTCCTGTGCTTGTTCTGACAATATCAGCATTCTCTGTTTAGCCTTACTAGCTGGGCTCCTCCTTTCTATCTAGCCCTTTGGGTTGGCAGTTCTCTTTTGACTCAAATGTTGACCTTTCAGACAACTTTCTATGGGCATTGGGACCAGCCTTCATTTATTCTCAACAGATGGGGCAGGAGGTTGGACACACCTCAGAGTGGGCCTTGAATTTATTTCCATCTTGAAAACTGGTAGATTTTGCACTAAGTGTGTTGGCCAGTGGGAAGAGATGGCTGTGCACTGATGGGACGGGCACATGCTCTGACCAGCAGCAATAGGCCTGTCATTTAATTTCTCTGATTTCCCTTTAATTCAAAGTAGTTTCGCCTCTTCAAGGAATAAGCTATTTCAAGGGCTGAAGTGACACCAAAATGACTGAACCTTAACTAGCAATAAGGAAGGCACAGGGACAACCAGATTTTAACTTTACTGGTACCATAAATTCTGGAGGATCCTTGTGAGGTTTGTTTCTTCGCGGATTTATACCAAGGCCCTCAGGTAGAACTTGCCAGATAAAATAAGTAAGTTCCGAATGCTGTATTAAGCATATTTATACCAGAAATTTATTTGTTGTTTATCTGAAATTCAAATTCAACCAGCCATACTGTATTTTTATTTGCTAGTAACAAATCTGGTAATATCACCTTCAGGGTGGAAGTTCAGAAAATTAGTTGATTTCTAAAAACAGCTTTCCAGAGGCGCCTGGGGGGCTCAGTAGGTTAAGTGTCTGCCTTCAGCTCAGGTCATGATCTTGGGGTCCTGGAATCAAGCCCCCTGTCAGGCTCCCTGCCCTGCGGGGAGTCTGCTTCTCCCTCTCCTTCTGGCCCTCCTCCTGCTCATGTTCTCTCTCTCTAAAATAAATAAAATCTTTTTTAAAAAGTTTAAAAACAGCTTTCCACTGAGTGTGGAGCCCTGAATGGGTTACAGGTGTGCCAGGGCACTGACACTTGGACTTCTGTGGGGTCTGGGGCAGGATTCTCAGGCTGGTCACCTGCCAACATGAGGTCCTTGTTTGCAAAAGTGTGCTGTGCAAATATTGTCATTATCTATGTGTATCATGATGTGAAAAACATTAGGAAACTGAGTTTTAAGATAATCATATGAACAATCTGTGATCCTAATTTCATGAGTTTACTTCTTCACAATGATCTAGGGTGAAAATGGGGATATAATGTATCCTAAGGATGAACTCAAGTGGAACGTGAGGGCAACTATTCCCCAGACATCCCTTCATTTACTGTATTTTCTATCTTATCTATATAAAATTTAAGCGATGGACAAATTCACTAAGAATGGGGTGAAAAAGACATTTTGATAAGATTTCCAAATCAGTATTTGCAAATTCCTTCCTATTTTACATAAATTGACCATTTCTAGTTTCAGCTAAGATGGTTCAAGATGATGTTGGAATAATCTGTATATGAAATTTAGATATGTCATTGGTCCATTCTGTAAATTTCTTAACAATTACTATACTTTGGATATTCTATATTCTTTTTTTATAACTTATTTAAATTCAATTAGTTAACATATTAACATACAGTGTATCATTAGTTTCAGATGTAGAGTTCAGTAACTCATCCGTTGCTTATAACACCCAGTGCTCATTACATCACGTGCCCTCCTTAATACCGAACACCCAGTTACCCCATCCCTCCACCCACCTCTCCTTTAGCAACCTTCAGTTTGTTTCCTATAGTTAAGAGTCTCTTATTGGAGATACTTAATTTTATTGAAGGTTTCGGTAATCTCTCTATTCTGAGAATGACACCTGATATAGATTCATGGTTTACCTTTTATGGTGGAAGTTTTAACTCTTTTTTTGGGGGGGGGAGCTGTTAGCTTTTGATTAAATATGACTCCCTGCTTCCAATAGGATGCTTGATTAAGTAGTAAACATAAAAAAAATTTTCATGCCTGTCCCCCATCTATTTTGTTAAGGACATTAGTACTCTTGGGATAACTGACTTTAGAGAAACATTACAACGTTATGTGCTCTCAAATGTTTACTCAAGACAATTTACTAAATCACCTATTCCTTCGGATTAGGTGACCTGACCTTACTTTAGGAACAGACCGTTTTTTGTTTTGTTTTGTTTTTTGCAAAAACTTTGGAAAGCAACTTTGTTGTCTCAAATGGAATAAAAAACAATGCGTTTTAGACTGTCACGAGCAATTTGGTTTTGACTACTTTAAAAATTTTTAAAAATTAAATAAATTTTCATTGAGGTATAATTGACATTTAACATTATATTACTTTCAGGTGTACAACATAACGATTTGATATACGTATGTATTGCAAAATGACTATCACAATAAGTCTAGTTAACATAGTTACCACTACCACACATGGTTAAAAAAATTATTTTTCATGTGATGAGGACTTTTAAGATCTACTCTCTTAGCAACTTTCAAATATGCAATACAGTATTATTAACTATGGTCTCCATGTTGTACCTTACATCCCCATGACTTAATTATTTTATAACTGGAACTTTGTACCTTTTGACCCCTTCCACCCCTTTTATCTATGCCCTTACCCCCATCTCTGGCAACCACCAACCACTGTTAGGAGCAATTCCTTCTTGACGACTTCTTCTTAAGTGGAAATTCAGCATGAGGCTGGATCTTTAGACATTACCAAGGAACTGAAAAAATCCTGTTATTATTATACAACTGTTACATAATGAAATTGGGCTATTTATTGTACAACACAATTCTGTGGTTGTTGTTTTAATTTGCCAAGAGGAAAGTTATACTTGGCTTACCTTGTGAGCTCCCGTCAGGCAGTCAATTTCAACCTCTGAACAGGCTGCTCCATAGACATAGTATGGAAAAGGGTCTCCTTCTCCCTTCTCCCAGTCCATGAAGGCCTTGTAGCCCCTGATGAAAGAAAGAAAGCCCCATTGGCTTGGGGTGGTGGCGGCGGTGGTGGGGTTGCAAACAATGTGGACTCATTTTAAAAGTTATTATGATAGTATTTCATTTTATTGATACTTATTTCAACTGCTTTTTAAACTCATTTAAACTACTCCTTGGATTTCTGACCTAGCTAATTACAGCAGCACTATCATAAGCCTCCATTTAAAGAGAACTCTTTGTGCCACAGTTAGGATGCCAAAAAGAGAGAGAATCCAACAGGCTGTTTTGGTCTGGACCTCCCAGTGTGTCTGTATCCATGGCTTAGGGTTTGAGCTTTAGCTCTGATAAAATCTCAACCGATTTTATCAGCATTCCCAAAGGGACCCCCTAGACTGTGCTAACTGGGGAATTGATGATAATTCAGGGATGGTTAGAAAAAAAAAGGGGGGGCATGTAATTCCGTGCATTAATGTACAATGGAAGATGTACCCGGCTAGAGGGCTGATTTGCTCTCTTCTTGGGTAACTGAACTCAGAAATTTAGAGCTCATTAAGTACAGGGCACTGGGCTGCGCTGTTACCTTCCGCCTTCCTTCCTTCTTCATGAAAAAATTGCTTTACTCTCTCTGTTTTCTCTCTGCTGTTTTCTCTCTCTCTGTGTGTGCATGTGTGTGTTTAGTTTGGTGATTTGTTTCACTAGATGATAAAACTGATGTCATACACTTCCTGCACTTGACAACCAGTTCTTCTCTTTGTGCTTCATTCAATGAACATGAATTGACTGAGGGCCTTGCACTGACAGAAACTGTGCAAATGAGGATCGGTGATCACCCCATGCATCTCTTCCTGCCCAGAGAGGAGCTCCAAAACAGAAAGGTTTTATGGTAAGGGGAGGGAGATTTGTAAAACTGAGTTGGAAGTTGTTTCTAATAATGGTATTTTTTACTACTTAACAATGAATATTAAATGATGATTAGATGTTCTAAGTCACATTAAAACAATATTTTTTTTACCCAATAAGGGTATTTTTATTATTTAATATTTCTTTGGACATAGTTCAAAGGCTTACATAAAATCATATAATTTTAGACTTAGAATGGACCTCACTGATCACATAATAAAAACTTGTTTTACAAATAAGGGACCTAAGGCCCAGAGCAATTGGGTTACCTTCTATTTTCTTAGCTAAGCTCAGATATTATTGTCATTTTTACCTGAAGTATCCAGTGGCTGAAAGACTGATTCTTTGTTCGAAAGCAGATTCTATCTGTGGAATGGGCATATTTAGTCAGAATAAAATAGATACATCATCTGAGAGGTGAAAATGAAAATATTCTCTATATCAAAATTGACATCTGATAATTGTTGCTGGTGCTTTGTTGCCAATAATAGAACTCATTGTAATATTTTTTTCCTCAGCTGGTACACTAACAATTTCCTTCTGATTGGGCTGAGATGTCTGAATTAAACAAATAAAATAGATTCCTGCTGCACATCCATGATATAGGGCCTGAGTTCACAAGGTCTTTTGGGGCTTCGTTTCTCCATGTTAGAACTCTAGATAAGTGTGCATGTGTGAGATAACTGTTCTAATGAGATAAGATAAAGGATGTTGTAAAGTTGGATTAGATGAGTCATTTCCTTTGAGACATGTTTAATAGCAATTAGGCCTTTTGGTTTTCCTCCTCCCCATTTAAAACAACAAGTGTGTGTGTGTGTGTGTGTGTGTGTGTGTGTGTGTGTGTGGCTTAGGAAGGCTAAATCTCTTCCTCTTCTTATTTAAGCAGAGTGGGTAAGGCCTCTGGGTGTTCTTCATATGCTTCTGTTCCTCCTCTCAGTAATGCTGTTCCCCGGGCTCTCTCTCACGCGTACCTGGTATACAGCATGGAGCAGCTGCTTCGGCCTTTCATGATCCTGCCCTTTTGCAGAAGTCCACTCTTAGAAAAACTGTGTGTGGTGTGGCTATACACTGCCATGATGCTCTCGGCCCTGCTTTGGAGTGTTTTCTCATTTGCCGTCACAAATAGAGGGGAACACTTACCCAGTCTTCCCATGTACCTTCTGGATTTTTCTTAATGATGGGCTCGAGGCGTTTCAGAAGGATCTGACAAGCATTCTTGAAGGGTAAAGAAGTGAAGTCTCATTAGAGAAGTGCCCAGTGGTTGGGATTTGTGTGGGAGAATAGTAATCGATAATGTTGGTAAATGTTTATGGAGTCATTGATACTGATACGTTGGGAACAGTTACCGCAGGGTTTTTTTTTTAAACCTCCCTGGTTCACTTCCTATGAAAATATGGGCTCAGCTGAATTTCTATTTTCAGGTCCCCTTTCTATTTGTGCTCTTAATTCCTTCTCTTTTTCTACATTTTTGACTTACACCTTCTTTTGTATTTTCCAGCCATTAAAATCAAAGGAACAAAACATCTTATTTTCATTCTAATTTGTGCTTTCCAGTCTGCAACAATAACATGCCAATATCCCTGTGGGTCTGAAATATTATTCAACTCTCTGTCCATCCTTCCATCTGTTTATCCATCCACCATCAAACTACTGTAATGAAGGCCTTAGTTTTGGGTACGAAGTGAGAAGATAACTAAATTTTTCTTTAGAATAATCTGCAAAGTTTCCGATCCTTAACACAGATACATAAAACTCTAGAAGATGGGTTAATGCTTAGTTTGGGTTGACAACCCCCATACACACTGAGTTATTCCTATCTTGTGTTTGATCCTACCCAAAACTGGGTCTCAAGAATTTGAAGTTTCCTACACATTTGTTCTGAGTGAAAGAGCTTCTGGTTTTTAGCCCCTAACAAGTGTCTCTGTGAAGATCAGATGGATTTGAAAGTCCTTTTGGTTCCTTTTGGTAGCATAAGTGCAGTGTTCTGAGAACATGCCTCTCACCACACTCGAATGGAAAAGGTAGACAATTTATAACAGAAACATGACATCACTTCAAAGGTACCCATGATCAGATCTCTGAATTAAGGAATATTGGAGCCATAGTCTATTCTGAAAAAGTGAAAATTTAGCAGTTTTTAAAAATATCAGAAAATAAGTACAAAGGATAGGCATGAGTGCTGTGGTAAATTGCACTGACATAGACACTTTAATTGAACCAGATCTACTTGGTGGGGTTCTTACTGCTTTCTTCTACTTACCTGCCTGCAGGAACTTGTTTGTGTCAGAAGAAACTTGCCCAACTCTGCATTACTCAGTACCCAGATTTCTTCTTTCTCTGTCTCCCAGGGACAGAGACTGCTTATTCACCAAACTCTGTTCTCCCCTTGTTCCATAGTAGCTGGGCCTATGGTGTACTCCTCCATATTTTCCCAACCCCCTCTGCACTTAGACGCAGCCTGGGACTTGTTCTGCTAGTGGATGATTAGTGGAAGTGACTTGCATCATTTTCAGGTCTGACCTCCATGCTTTTTCCCTGATGATCCTCAGGACAGCCTTGAAAGCCACACGTTGAAGGTGGAGGAATTGCCATTAAGCTCAGGGTACTCTAATGACTGGACGCTCCCCCTGGACCATTACGTGTGCAAGGAAGGGATTTTTGTCGTGTTTAAGCCACTGTATACTGTGTGTCTGTGTGTCACCTCAGTTTAGCCTACTCAAACTAACACACTCTCCCAACATTTTGGTTATCCCGAGATTATGTTTAGTGCCACAGATGACTTCTCTGAACAGCTGCTTGTGTCTGTATCCAGCAAAGAAAACCAGCGATATGGAAAAAGCGCTGAAGGGAAAGACAGACGACAGAGAGGGGGGGCACCTGAACGGCTCTGCCGTTGACATCCGAACCAATGGAAGCTGCCGTGGCAATTGTATTAGGCACTGTGGCCGTACTTGTTTCACAGATGTGCAGAGAAGACATGGGTATGTTTAATTCACGGCTGGCAACCTATGAGAAAAATCAGTATTTTCAAGTCCAGCAAAGTCTTCTAGGAAGATTTTTAATTTTTAATTAAAAAAATACTACCATTTTTATTACATCCATGATATCCTTGAAAGCTAAAATTAATGTGTTTAAAAAAATTAAAACCACTTTTTAGTAGAGCCTCATGCTGATTTTTAAAGTGTTTTCTTGGTAATATTCCATAATGGTTCTTCCAATCAAAGTTAGTGTGTTTAGGATGTGAAGGATTTCCTTTTTTTTCTGAGTTTTATTTGGTGGCAGTGGTAGGAAGAGAGAGAGTGGACTGACCGGTTCAGAGATTGGTCTTAAATCTGTTGGTATGAGCATCCGATGAATTTCAAACGACCTTGAGAGCCTGTCTTCTCTCTTGCCCTCATCCCAACCTTATCTTTCGATTCTCCCTCTTGCCTTCTATTTGTTCCCTCCTGTTTATACTCCTCTAATATTTGCTGTTCACTGTTTTCTTTTCTGTTCTTTTTCTTCCAGTTTCTCTAGCAGACACATGTGGAAAGAAAGATATTTAATCACAAAGAATGAAAAAGGGAGAAAGAAAGGGAGGGAAGGAAGGAAGGAAGAGAAAAAGCATTATTTTGGTTTCTGCTGTCTTTTAGTTTTGGCAAAAAGCCTTTCTCCAGATGTCTGCAGTTACGGACTTGTTCCCAAGCGCTAATCTACAGACTAATGCTGTTGTAGGATTAAGTTTCCCCAGAAAGAGGCCCCCCCCCAAAAAAAGGACAATTTTGTTGGTTCTTGGAGATAAAGAGCCAAAGGGAATGTATTGGGTCCCCTCCCTGGGAAGGCCAGGTGGAACCAGTGTGACATATATCTGCATCTAAGTCCTGGTCTCATCAGGGTCCTCTAGCTGCCTCTCACATTTGTTTTTCTTCCTACAATGGCTATGTTATTTCCAAGAAGAGGCGCTTCCTCAATGGCACAGGAAAAGGGAATGCTAGTTCTCTTCTGTCAGCGTCTACATCAGTCCCAGGAAAGGATCTTGGGCCTGGGCCTTCCGCCTGGACCCATCCCTGCGGCCAGTGGGTTTAGGGACCATCACTAGCCAAACCTGTCACCTGAGCCTCTATCTGTGGCTGGAGTTGGGGAAAGGAGGGAAATGGGTAGAAGGTACCAGAATTGAGGAGTCCTTTAGGCCTCTATGGAATGTAGGGGGTGTATTCCAAAGGAGCTAAGGGCCAGAGAGTCAAAAGCTGTAGATGTGTACTAGAATAATCTAATGAATTTGTCATAGTTAAATTTTTTTCAATTTAAAGGAGTATTCTTTTTTTTTTCTCTTGAGATCATATCTTCCTACTTTGTGCATATGTATGTGTGTGTGTTAAAATATACTTTAAAAATTATAGCATGATGGCAATTGATGACATGCTTGTCCTTACTTGTCCAAATTGTATATTAGCAACCTAATGTTGTTGTCCAAACTTTAAAAATCATGCATACTGGTCTCAAAATAGAAAAGCTGGGAAACTCCTACTCTAGGTAAAGCCTGCCTGGGACACCTACCACAGTGCTCCAGGGGCTCATTAGTGGTGTTTTCACTAACAGCCACCTCCACCCAGAAATCCTGGCCACGTTCCAGGACTATTTGTACATACGTGGGATTTCTGCTACCTCAGACATTCCATTTGATACCGAAGAAGTTTTTCAACCAAATAATCAAGACCTTAGGATTAGATCATCTCCCCCAAAATTAGTGCCAAATGTCAGTCATGGCGACAATGTAGGGAGAGATTAATGACTTAATTATATATAGCTTACCTGCAGCATTTTGGTGTGAATACCTTGTCCCAGTTCGTTGCCTCCATGTGTGACCAATACAGAGCCATCTGTGTAGATATGAACGAGGGCAGCTGCCTAGTAAAACAACCCAGAAGGCACAGCTCAGTGCAAGTTTAGTGAGGTTAAATATAAACAAATGAGGTAGTGAAACCCCAGTCTTACAGAGTGGGGAGGGTCAGAGAGGCAAGCTTTCCTGGTGGGATTCTGAAGCTTAGATCTGTTCTGTGCAAAAGTCACCTGTAAAGAACATTCCTATTTAGAAACCTGGTTTTATTTATTTATTTATTTATTTTTATTTTTTTATTTTAAAAAAATTTTTAAAGATTTTATTTTTTTTTATTTGAGAGAGAGAGAGAGATCATGAGCAAGTGTGAGTCGGGGGAGGGGAGAGAGAGGGAGGAGGAAAGAATCTCAAGCAGACTGCACACTGAGCATGGAGCCTGACGTGGGGCTTGATCTCATGACCCTGAGATCAGGACCTGAGCCGAAACGAAGAGTTGGATGCTTAACTGACTGAGCCACCCAGGTGCCCCAGGAACCTGGTTTTAATAAGAGCCCCTTTGGATACTCAGGAGTTATGAGTATTGGTTCCAACTATTTGAAATCACTCCCCTGCTTAAAGTCTCTGGTTGACCATTCAGCTAACTAATTAAACATTTGTTAAGTACTTGACACATGTTATGTGCCAGCTTGTGCTCAGCTCTGGATATACACAGATGAATAAGATGTGGTTCTTCCTCGACAATGTAGTAGGTCCCACTGTAATGGGGGGACAGGTTGGAAAACAAGTCATAACACAGTATGATTTGTGAGGCCATGGTGGGTATGGGTGGGCTCTAAATTCAATAACTGGTGTTCTTATACAAGGCTGTGTGAAGACACACAGCAAAGAAGTCCATGTGAAGATGGAGGCAGAGATTGGAGTGACATGGCCATAAGCCAAGGAACACCAAGAGACACCAGAAGCTGGAAGAAGCAAGGGAGGCTTCTCCTCTGGAGACTTCCGAGGAGCATTACCCTGCTGACACCTTGCTTTTGAACTCCAAGCCTCCAGAACTGGGAGAGCATAAATTTGTTGTAAGCCACCCAGTTTGTGGTACTTTTTTATGGCAGCCACAGGAAATGAATGCAGGGGGTGACCAGCTCTTCTGTGAGAGTCTCATGGAGGAAGGTCTCGTTCAGTTTTGTGTCCCATAGAGAACTTGGAGAAAGTCTGAATCACAGAGACACTAAATAAATGTTCATTGAATTGGACAAATGGAAATTTGGTATTTTTCATTCCAGAAGGAGGAGGAGAAGAAGGGGGAGGAATTAGGGCTTCAGTCGATTCTGTCTCAGAATGGTTTGGAGGAGCTTCGGGCCATCCAGGCTTCTAGATGCTAATAATAGTATTTATCATCATGGGCCTTTTGACTCCCTGTGACAGTGCTCCCCATGCGTAGTTTGGAGAGTAGGTGTTCCAGCTTTGTGAGTCATCAGCAGCCCCAAAATAACACATTTCAACTCCGAGCCTGCTAATTCTTGAGTGCATCAGTTTGGAGCTTGTGAAGAAGCTGGAAGCCTTTCAAATACAGCTTTAAAGTCACTGCGTGATTTAAGGATTTGTAGGTGTATGTGTGGCGAGGTGAGAAGTTGGCTCCGTGAATGATGGCAGAGAATAGACTGTGGTTTAGGTGAGGGGCAGCCATACAAGTGAGGGGAAGTGTTGTATAGTAAAAAATAAGTACATGGTCTTTGTCCCTGATTTTTGGCACAGAGGTTCAAAAATTCTTGGAATTTACTTTCTTTTGTATGCCCTTCAGATGATTCTTGGGAGAAGCCTAGACAGTTTGTAGGGGATGGGAATTGCTGCCAGAAAAACCAACCACGTGGCTAGAGGCTTCCAGCTTTCAGCCCCACCTTCGGACCTTCAGGGAGGGGAGAGGGACTAGAGATTGAGTTCAATCACCAAAGGCCAGTGATTTCATCAACTGCGCCTATGTAATGAAACCTTCGTAAAACTCACAAACAACGGGGTTCAGGGAGCTCCTAGGCTGGTGACCACAGCCACAGGCTAGAGGAGAGTGGCATGGAAGCCCCATTCCCCTCTCACATACCTTGCCCTATGCACCCCTTCCGTGTGGCTGTTCTTGGGTGGTATCCCTTATAACCAATTGGTCATAATAGTAAGTAAAGTGCTTTCCTGAGTTCTGTGAGTTGCTCTAGCAAATTATCACACCTAAGGGACGTGGGTAGTGGAAACCCCTGAATCCGTAGTTGCCTGGGCAGAAGTGTGAATAGCTTGGGCGCCCTACTTTTGCTGGTGTCTGAAATGGAGGCAGTCTTGTGGGACGTAGCCCTTGATCTGTGGGGTCCGTGCTAACTCTGGGTAGATAGTGTCAGAGTTGAATGGAATTGTTGCACACTCAGTTGGTGTTGGAGGATTGGTGCAGAAAAAACACAACATTTGGTGTCAGAGAAAAAAAAAAACCCCACACAGGCAGGTATCTAGAATGACTTATGCTCCAGCTGTTGAATTAGTCTAGGCCTGTAGGTGTAATGGTTAACCTTCCTGCACCTCTGTATAGAACAGGCATGCTGGACCTGAACAGCAGTGTGACTCCGGAGGCCAGGGAGTCTCATCCTACTCGCTGGAGGAGCCACAGCCCTGGGCGGTGTGTCTGAGATCTCCTGGGGGAGGGGTGTGGGCTGCCTTGGGTAACTACTAGTGCTCCAGGAATCCTGCCAAGTGTTCTACATTGATTAGCTTGTTGAGTCCTCATCAATCCTAAGAGAAAGGATTATTATTCTCATTTTGTAATTGAGGAAGCTGAGACTCAGAGAGGTTAAATAACTTGCTTAATATTACACAGCTAGTAAGTGGGCAGGGCCAAGGATTTCTCAGGTCCACCCGACTCCAGTTGCTTAGGGTTTGGGGGCAACTGCTTTATTCCCGAAGAAGGATTTCCTCAGAGAGGGCAGCTCTTGTGTGTGCATGTGTGTGTGTCTATTGGCTGCTGGTAGTTGGGTATAAGTGGGAAAATGCTTTCAATGCTATACACACAAGGGAGATCTGATGCATTTTTAGATTTAGATTTAGATCTAATGCATATAAGATTTTTCCAGTTGTGGAGTCTCTCCTTCTGGTGGACGATAATGGGGAGGCAATAACATTTCCCGGTTTTCTAAATAGCTTTCCCACATGGGACCCGTTGGGATTGCTGCGAACACTTGTCTGTACCAGTCCTGTGTTATTTAATGGACTCATCTAATTGCACCTTCCTCCTACCTTATGGATGGGGCCTTTGAGTGACTTGCCTCTTCCTTTTGCAACCTACCTGAAAGGATTTTTGGGCCACTCACCCTGGTTTCCCCATTAGAACTGACACAGATTCCTGGGAGAGATGGCTGGAAACAGCCAGCTTGGAAGGGCAACATGCAGTGACTTCTCTGCTTAGACTTTGGATCATCGAGGAGAGCTGAGGGGCCTGGGGCACAAACTGGGAGAGGCCCACTTCCTGCCCAAGCCACAACCCCCAGGCTCAGAGGGCTCTGCAGCCCAGGCCTTGTGGGCTCTCTTTCCCTTTGGCGTAAGGATGATTCCGGGTGCGGTGGGGTGGTGGTGGTGGTCACTGCTGTGTCCTGGCAGCCATGCCGGCAGCAGGGTTGCTGATGCCATTTTCTGCCACTGAGACATTTTTTCTACGGCACTGTGTTGAAGGAGCTTGCAGATGGGGGTTCTGCTCAGGGAGTTCTTTACATTTTTCCCAGGTGCTGGGGGAGGAGGGGTTAAGTGCCTGGGAAATGTGATCCTCTACCAAAGTCAACAGACAGGGCGAGAAGCGCATCTGATCTAAGGGTTATTTACCACGTGGAAAAGCCTTACCTGGTGATAGCTTGTTGCAGCAAAGCCGACTGAGAACTTCATGGGGATGATTGCCATGCCTTTCTTCTTCCAATAATTCTTCTTGTTAAACTCTTCCACTTGCATTCTTCTGCTGTGAAAGGAAGACTTGTCCAGACACTCATTCCAACATCTTATCAGGGTCTCAGGGCTGAACGCTTGTTTGTAGATGGTTTTATCAACCGTTTTGTACATGTTTTTCTCCCTAATCTGCAATGGGTAGGAAGTTGAGTCAATAGTTACAGTAAGACAGAAACTGACTGCAAAAGAGAGACTTGAAAAGCTTCCCCAGTAAAACACAAACTTTGGTGGGAAGAAGACAGGGTGCTTCTTCTTTCTTTGAACAGCGTGTGCTTTTGCAAAAATAGTGGGAGTTAGGGATGCCTGGGTGGCTCAGTCGGTTAAGTATCTGCTTTGGCTCAGGTCATGATCTCGGGGTCCTGGGACTGAGCCCCATGGCGGCTCCCTGCTCAGTCCCTCAGTCCCTCCCCGCCTCTCCCCTCCCCTCCCCGCTCATGCTCTCTCTCTCTCTCTCAAATAAATAGATAAAATCTTTAAAAAAAATAATGGGAGTTATTTCTCATCTCTTCTTCAATGTATCAATCAGGGTTTCTCCCTCCTGAAAGAGGAGGATAGTGGTAGTAACTGCCCTAGAGGGCAGTAGGATGGAGGGGCTGAGGGAAGCAGAATCTCCTTTTTTCCTACAAGGTTCAGAGGTTGAAGAAGAGTTGGTAGATTGTGTATCAAAACAAGGATGTATTGTCATAACTGAAGATTTGTTCTGGTACAGAGGAATAGCACTGTGGCTAGTAACAATAGCAGATCTACTGTAAGCCTTCTAATTGCCTCTGGAATGTGTGGTCAAATCTTTTTAAAAAATGTGTTTGAATATGGGGTGTCGTATGTCCTGGAAGCCTGTAAGACTTGACAAAGAAGGAGAGCCTACTGAGATATGCTCAGGAAGTCTTCATTCTTCCCATTTCACTCTAGTAACAATAAAATAATTATCATGATCTTTAGTAACATTGGAATAATACCATCCAGTTTATGAAAACAAATGTTTCATTTGATTCTTGCAGGAACTCTGTGTGGTGAGTCATATCAGCCTTGTTCCATAGATAAGGAAACCGAACCACAAGGAGGTTGCCTTTCCTTGCTGGAGCTGCTCCACTTGCCTGGATTACCTTCCTATTATCTGTCCCTATTATTCTTCGAGGTCTATTGTAAGTGTCATCTCCTCCAGAAAGTTCTTGCTGACTCTCCTCCCCCCAAGCCAAAGTGATGTCTTTCTTCTTTGTACTCCTAGAACACTTTATGTGACTTCTCTTAGGATAACTATGGTCTTTCTTGTACAATGTGTAGGTGTTCTCCTGTGTGTATGAAGTACCCTGACAATCACAAGCCTGGTGGTCCTCTCTGTTGATCTTAGGAGCCAAGGGGTTCAAAGGACAATATATTAAGTGTGGCTTCTGGAGCAGGAGACTAAAGGGAAAAGAAGTGTAAAAAGTAGGCTAGGGTCTGATTGAAATGTGTGAGGGCTAGAAAGGTGTTATTAATAATTATTTCAATTGCCAGTGACTGCCTCTCTCTGGCCTGCATCCTGTCTATACTGTGCACCTTCTAGGATGCTGTACAAAATAATATTTTGGGGGGCATGTTTTGGCAGTATAGCTCTCAAAAATTTTCATATTGGCAATTCTATAGATTTATCCTACAGATATATAAAATAGGGCAAAAATACATCTTTATTTTGGTATATCTGTACCAAGATGCTTTTTGCAACACCATTTTAATGGCCAAAAATGGGTAACAACATAAATGTGTATCATAGTGGAGTGGCTAAATAAATTATAGTTAAGTCCCTATTACATAATATTATTCAGTTATGAAAAAGAATGAAGTAGATTATTCTAGTGACACAGGAAGAGAGCCATGACCTACTGTCAAGTAGAAAAAGTATGATATGCTTATCATGGTCCCGTGCTGGTAAATAATTCTCTCTCTCTCTCTATATATATATATAATACATCAATGTTTGTGTATGTGTGTATGAATATAGAGGGCTGGAACAATAAACATAGAACTATTAACAATGGTAACCCTTGACCAATAGGGATGATGGGATGAAAAAGGGGATGTTCACTTTTTATTTTAATTCCCTCAATGTGGTTAGAATTTTAAAAAGAGTAATTATTTTTATAAAAACTAGAAAAAAGAAAGAAACAGAAAGTTGTTTGCATATGGAGGTAGAAAGATAGTGGAAAGTCATTTCTTTCAGGTAGCACTTAATTTATCTCGAATTCTGAGCCAGGGCTAATTTGAGTGGCTCTTCTGGGGTCTTTCCTTGGGTAGCTAGTTCCCAACCTCATCTGATTCTTCACCAATCTTGGTTATGACCTTGATTACAACCTTACCTTTTCTGGCAGAAGGCCACATTTGGCTGCCACAGCTGTGATGCAAGATTCTGTTATCAGGGTTCCTTGTGGGAAGCCAAATCCGCGAAAGGCTGTGTTAGATGGTAGATTTGTCATGCATGCACGGCCCCGGAACCTGAGGTTGCGGATTTTATATGCATTTTCTAGCTTTAATATAAGAGATTCTGTTACCTAAAGTGAAAGGAGATATTAATATATATTGGACCATACTTTTTTTCCCCCTGTAAAAGTCAAGTACAGAGTCTAACTCCTTGTGGAACTTGGGTAAGTACTCGAAGAAACATGCTCCACGAAGAAGCATCTAGAAATTCTGCATTCTACTCAGGGTGAACGCTGGTGCTGGCTTCTGATGCACATACCAGCTCAGAGTCATCCAGCATGCATCCTCCGTTGACAAAGCACTCGATGTCCAGAGCTTTGATTCGCCCATTGTTCATGAATCCCACCTGTCACCAAATGAAGGACATTATATGATCTGTCTAAAATTTACAAGCCACGTTTAAGTCCCAACCCAACCCTAGGATGGAGTGGGATTGAAGGCAGACTCTGCTCCCATTTGCTTGGTGGTGTGCCACCCCTGGCCATCGCTTGCCTGACAAAGAAACCTCCTCTGAGCTGAGTTTTGCTGAGCCCTTCCTTTCAAGGCATCATTTTCTGGCTTCGCAGTCAGTATGGAATTCCAAAGTTCTTGCTTGCCTCCTGGTGTATAATTGCTACCCTCTTCTTCCTTGTTTCTTGGAGTCTCCTTCACTTTTTAAAAAAATATTTTATTTATTTATTTATTTAAAGAGAGAGAGAGAGAGACAGTGCACCCACATGACTGGGGGGTGCAGAGGGAGAGGGAGAAGCAAACTCTCTACTGAGCAAGGAGCCCCACAGAGGTCTCATTGTGGGGGCCTCAATCCCCCTGAGCTGAAGTCAGTGCTTAAATGACTGAGCCACCCAGTCATCAAAAGTCTCCTTCACTTTTTACTAGTTTTCCTTCTAATTTAGTCTATAGTTTCTCCCCCTTGTGGAAAAGTCTCTGGAATTCCAGAGTGCGTGGGAATGAATCAGTGCATCTCGTCATGGGAAAGCTTGGGAAGCTGAGGCTGGGGAATGGACATGAGAACAGCTGCTCTCATTTTAGGGAGCTGATGAAGTGCTTTGTGAATAAGGATGTCACAAATGTGAGCTAGTGCTGTTGTTCTTACTGGGACTCAAAGGAGCACCTTGTATTTTTCTGAAGTTGCCACTCCCCTCCCACCCACCTAGACCTGCTGGTCTGCATAGCTCAGGTTGAAAATTTCCCACTTCTTGTTGTACTTCTACCAGAAAAGGATTGGCCCTGGTCTCTTTGCCTTTTTTTTTTTTTTTTAAGATTTTATTTATTTATTTGACAGAGATAGAGATAGCCAGCGAGAGAGGGAACATAAGCAGGGGGAGTGGGAGAGGAAGAAGCAGGCTCATAGCGGAGGAGCTTGATGTAGGGCTCCATCCCAAAGTGCCAGGATCATGCCCTGAGCCAAAGGCAGACACTTAATGACTGAGCCACCCAGACGCCCCCCTTTGCCTTTTTGAAAATGGGCACAACTATATGGCTATTATCATCTATGGAGATGTTGGATAACAAAGCAGAGCACTTAGCACGTGTAGAAAAATCCACAAATTCAGAGTTTATCGTAATTTTGACAAGTGCTAGGTTGAAGTTTACCTGTGACTTTTCATGAAGAAAGGATTGCTAAGCAAAACAGTATAATAGGGGCGCCTGGGTGGCACAGCGGTTAAGCGTCTGCCTTCGGCTCAGGGCGTGATCCCGGCGTTATGGGATCGAGCCCCACATCAGGCTTTTCTGCTATGAGCCTGCTTCTTCCTCTCCCACTCCCCCCGCTTGTGTTCCCTCTCTCGCTGGCTGTCTCTATCTCTGTCAAATAAATAAAAAATCTTTATAAAAAAAACAGTATAATAAATAAGGTAGTAGAGAGAATTCTTAAACTGTTCATAAACTTTTTAAGAATTTCAGAAGAACCTATTTACACATAAACATCTATTATGCTAATTTACAAATAGCTCTTAGCAAAACTTTGTTAGCTAGGTTTGAATGAGGATCTCTGTCTCTATATTCATATACATACACACCTCTCTCTCACCACCCACATCTTACTATATTGGAGGTAAAATTATATTTCTTTAAAAATAAAGTAAAATTTGGATTTTCCAAAGTCTATTTCCCTCATTTTAATTATACTTTACATTACTATGATACGTTACTATAATTACCAAAATATTTACAGTCTAGAACCTTCTTAATAAGTACTAGTACTGAAACAGTCTCATAAATGCAATATGAATAAAGCCTGATTTATAACTCAGGCCAAATCTGAAGAACTCAACAACTACCGTAACAAAACACAGTGCCATAATCCTAGAATGTGCCTCTACATTGTTCTTGGTGCGAGAAGATAATAGTAGTTGCATTAATTTCTGTGCATTTGAAGGCAAATAAAAAATTTAATGGCCAACTGTGGTCCTTTTCTCACTAATTATAAAAATTACTAATGCCAATGGAAGAAATAAAATGGTGCTGTGGTATGGCTTTAGTAATCCAGGAAATATTATACTTTAGTAATCTAAGGCAATGACATCAGGTAGACTATAAGCAATTCCCAGATAAAACGTCTTTGATACAGAAATATTACATTAGAACTATCCTAAAAACTCAGTCACAAATTTGAAAAGTACTGTTGTTGTCAACTATATGTTAATAGTATTTTTTTTTAAGATTTTATTTATTTATTTGACAGAGAGAGAAACAGCCAGCGAGAGAGGGAACACAGGCAGGGGGAGTGGGAGAGGAAGAAGCAGGCTCCCAGCAGAGAAGCCCGATGCGGGGCTCGATCCCAGAACACTGGGATCACACCCTGAGCTGAAGGCAGACACTTAACGACTGAGCCACCCAGGCGCCCCTGTTAATAGTATTTTTAATGGTGTTTATGACATAGTTGCATTAAATGCAATGAGTGTGGTTTGAAACAATTTAAAATTATTTCATTAGTTAGTGGATCCTTTTTTTCCCATTTGCAAAGATCTTTTGTGACACTTTCATTACAACTTGGCAGAAACACTTGGAAAAATGATTTTGTAGTTAAAATGGTAAAATTATTTCCAAACATTTCAACTGCAAAATATTTTTTCTTTTTTAAGATTTTATTTACTTATTTGGGAGAGAGAGTGAGTGAGAGAGAGAGAGAGAGAGAGCGCACATGAGTGGGGGGCGGGGAGGGGAGTTGGAGAAAGGGGCACAGGGAGAAGGAGAAGCAGACTCCCAGCTGAGCAGGGAGCCAGATGTGGGGCTTAATCCTGGGACTCCAGGATCATGACCTGAGCCGAAGGCAGACGTTTAACCGACTGAGCCACCCAGGCACCCCTACTACAAAATATTTTTATAGTCAAGAAGTTTTGTTGTAACAAGTGCTTATAGTTTATTTCATTTTTTGTCTTTGAGGAAACACTAACGAAAATCTTACTCATTTAATAATTTTTTATCATTTGAAGTTGTGTTTTTATCATTCAATTTTTTCATAACCCATACTAGATTTACTTAAAGTTCCTCATAACATTTATGAGTATTCAAATACATAGCATTTTCATTTAATATTTTAGGTAAGATTATTGTTTTTAGAATTTAGCAAAATCAAAATAATAGAAAATGATAAAACCACTCAGATAAAATGAGGTATTTTAATAATTTCATCTTTAATACTCACTTTATATTTTCCAAATAATGGGTGTCTTCCCCCAGTTATTAACATATCATCTTTGCGATCAAGAACAAGACGAATGGGATGACCAGTTCTAAAGAAAACAAATCTTAGTCAGATTCTCCACCCATTTCATCCACCTATCCATCCATTCCCCTATTCATCCATCTCCCCATCTAACATCCACCCACCCATTCATTCAACCCCTCATTTAACTATCTATCCACCCATCCATCTATCTACCTTTTTACCCATCCATCCTCCATCCATTCTCCCACCCATTTATCCAACCATTCATTTAACTCTCTATTCATCCCATAGATAGTCCCTGAGTGCATGCAATGAGCTCGGCACTGATCTGAATTAACACGCGACCAAATTACTACTGCCTCTGTAGCCTATAACTCAATGGTTGGAGATCTAGCTAAAGTGATCAATGTCACATGCCAGTTAACTTGTGTTCTTTTTTTTTTTTTTTTTTAAAGATTTTATTTATTTATTTGTCAGAGAGAGAGAAAGAGAGAGAGAGAGCACAAGCAGCGGGAGCAGCAGGCAGAGGGAGAAGCAGGCTCCCCACTGAGCAGGGAGCCTGATGCAAAACTTGATCCCAGGACCCTGGGATTGTGACTTGAGCTGAAGGCAGACACTTAACCGACTGAGCCACCCAGGCGTCCCTAACTTGTATTCTTACGGCTTCAGATTTGATGCTTACCCAGGTCCAGCCATTTTGCATATCCCTACAACTAGTGACAAAAGAGAAATAATGGGAATAGATAAAGGCAAATTTAACAACACAACTACAAAAACAAGGCCAAGTACTTGTCCTTAGCCTGCTGAGTTTAGATCTTCATTTCTACCCATGAACGCTACTCTGTTGGCCAGGTTGAGCCCTTGGGTAGTCGGAGCTTTAGCCTTTCTGTATCTCTAGGGCAACGGTTCCGGACTCTTTGGATTGCAAAAGAATCATCTGGTAGGTTGGTGAAAATGCAGATTCCTGAGTCTTAGTCTAGGACTCTCATTCAATACGTTAGGGAGGTGCCCTAGAATTGGCATTTTTTTTTTAAAGATTTTATTTTTATTTATTCGACAGAGATAGAGACAGCCAGCGAGAGAGGGAACACAAGCAGGGGGAGTGGGAGAGGAAGAAGCAGGCTTCCAGCAGAGGAGTCTGATGTGGGGCTTGATCCCATAACGCCGGGATCACGCCCTGAGCCGAAGGCAGACGCTTAACCGCTGTGCCACCCAGGCGCCCCAGAATTGGCATTTTTCTCAGTGATTCTTATGCAGGTATTTTCAGGTATGTGTTGAAAACTACAATTCTGGTACAAGATTTCCTGTTTTTTTGCTTTCTTGTGTTTTTGTTTTTGTTTTTTTAATGGTGGAGACTACCTGGAGCATCAATTAAATGGAAAGTTTCTGGGTCCATCCCCTGGTGATTCTGATTTGGTGGGTCTGGGATGGGGAGGCAGGAATTTCTATGGGCCTGGGAGAGTCTTATTATGAAGAGTTTGAAAACCCTGCTCTAGGAACTACTAAATGCATGCCAGATGTGTGCTAAGGCAGGGTTGTAGCTTAAGGCACTGGTTCCCACACTTGGCTGCACAGTGGCACCACTGGGGTAATTTCAGATATAGTGATGCCTGGATCTTTATGGGGCAGCCTACACATTGGGATTTAAGTGCTCCCTAGATAATTCAAATGTGCAATAATGCTTGAGAGGTCTTAAAGGCACAAAGCCTGGTGGGAGTATGATGAACTGATTATCCCTTGCTGGGTACTTGGTGGGTGTGAATAGAGAGGTTCATTATGGAACGAACTGGAGATGGGATTCGGATCTTGTGATTTTCCACCTTTCATTGCTGAAAGAGACTCACATCTGAGTGCTTTAGGAGCTAGGTCTGAACTACACAGAATTTGTCAAAGGAAGCAGGACCTTTAAACTTTGTGGACTGACTGGGGCTCTGACAGTACTTGTTACTACCAAGAAACAGCCATAGAAAATGAACAAGGAACAAAAAAGCCAGCAACTTGAACAGCATGAACAGCAAAGGAGCAAGCCTTCCGGCTGAGGTTAGCCCGGGAACTTTCTTTGAGGATGCCATCTGTCATTAAGAAAACATTGAATAGCCAGCCCTTCCCAGGTGCAGAGAGGCAGAGGGTGGGAGCCTTTCTTTCCTCGCTCCACCCTGTCTGCAACTGGAGTAGGAAGGAAAAGTGGGGAAGGACCCACCCCCTTTGGTGTTCCACTTGGGCAGGATACTTGTCCCACCCCTAAATGGGTCACCTTCCCTGAAACTCAAGGACAGGTCAGCCTCAGCCCTGGAGCTGTTTAACTCATAATATCACTTTTCCTTTTTATAGCAAATTAGCCTATTTGAAGTCCTATGTACATTTGAGTTCTCCAAAAACTCTAAGAGGGTGGGTATTGTATCTGTAATTATAAAGAAAAAGAGACAGGAGCCTGAATTGCCCAAGGACACTCAGGTGGTTACGACAGCAGTCCGAGTGACTCTCAGTCCACTGATTTACCCTTAGCTCTGTACATTTTACACCCTCCTGTTTTCCCAACCGCACTTACTTGATAGCGCCCACAGCTGCAATAGCTCCAAATACAGCTGGTCTTCCTACTTTCCCACCAAAACCTCCACCCACCCGTTTGACATGGCAGGTGATCCTGTTGATGGGGATGTTTAAAGTAGAGGACACTGTTTTCTGTAAAAGTTAAATAAAGGAAAAGTTTTACAAGAAATGGCAAAGAAGCCTTTTGTTTTCTGAAACAACATCATAGCAATATTCATCCACACCCACCGTCAGAAAAAAAAAAAAGACCAACAAAAACTAAGATAGTCTAAATCTGTCTTTCAGAGCTCTATTGATTCATAAACATCATTAATCTTACAGAACAGCCTTTTCAGCAGAAAAATGGTATTTTCCAGAAGGGAAACTGTCTGAGTCCTAGATTCCTGTCAGAAGCTGGAATCATAGCCAAATGCCTAGACCTGAAGTCCCAACAAGGTGAAAATCAGCAAACTCAGGACGACTTGCTAAAGGAGATGTCTGCAGCTAAAACCTAGGGCACTTTGCGACTGGGAAATGAAAATGTGCTATAAAGTGATGTATTCTCTCCAAAGGTTATCTGTAATGATTATTTTAGAGAAAAATCACATACAGATATAATTCAGTGTTGTCATCCAATCATAGAGTTCATTTACACATGTTGCAGATGAATGCACTCTTTAAATCTGAAGTGACTGTGGCTGTTCTTTTTTTTAAATTTTGATTTAATTAATTTTATTTAATTTTAATTCCAATACCGTTAATATACAGTGTTATGTTAGTTTCAGGTGTACAATATGGTGAGTCAACAATTCTCTACATTACTCAGTGCTCATCATGGTAAGTGTACTCTTAATCCCCTTCACCTCGACTGTTCTTTTATTTACTTGACAGGACCAGAAAAAATAAAAGGGTTCTGGTATTTAAGTTGCTCCACTGGGTGTCTAGTACCTGGGCATCAAGTTTCTACAGGTAAAATGGCTGCCAACTGTGAGGCTGTGGGATCGAAGGCCATGATGGAATTAGCAAGTTGGGAAGGTAAAGGCGATCCTGGACCTCACCTGTACGTGGGCTGGATCCTGTGTTGACACATAAATGTCCAGTTCCTTGTCCTCTGCCTTCGGAATAACAAGCACTCTTTGTGTTTCCATGTAAAAATGTTCCTGTCCTCCAACGTGGACCTCTCCTGTTAAGTGCAAGACAGGGAAATTCTTGAAAGTGTGTGCTAGTTGGAAACTACCATGTTGAGGAATTAAAAAGCAAGTAAGATGTGGACTGACCAGAGTGGATTTGTTTGGAACAAAGAACTGATGGATCAGGCAGTTGTCCTGTGGCAACTGAGGGGAATCTGTTTCTGAGACTACAGTTTTGGATAACAAGTTCAAAGTGTCTGGTTCTATTCCTCTGTCCTTGACTAATCAAAGTGCTAGGGACTTTTCTTCTATATATTCTGTTGCTCCCCGCCCCCACCACCAAAGGCTAGCACACATACATACACACTCTCACAGTCTGAAAGGAAGAGATATAAGAGAAATTTGGCAAAATACTAAGTCTTTAGATGATGCCCTTTCTCAGAGAAAATCACACGCTCTCAATGTCTGCTTTGGAATAGAACCTGCAACGATTCTATTAAATATCCTGAGCCACTTACCTTCAACAATTTGATCGACTTTTTCAAATGCCTCCTCAACGTTTCCTTGTTCAAGTTTTTTTTCAGGGCATAGGAATGAGTTGTGCTTTATGGCATCCTAAATGATAGAAGAAAACCACACAAGCCAATTTAAAAAAATTTTTTCTTCCAATGGCATTTTTTTTTCTTCATCAAAGGCCAGTAAACTCCCCAAAATAGCCATGAAGGGAGTCATCAAGTAAGGGAGTACTAGAGTAGTGGGCTCATGGCAGAGATGAGATGGATGTCAGAAAGATGTCTTCTAGATTGCAGGGAAAACCAATAAGGAGGATTAGGGAAATGTTAAGAATTGAGATCTGGGGATGCTATGATAGCCCAGGATGATCAATACTCATTTCTCATCTTCAGTGTGTATGTCCAGGGAACAGGTGAAAGGTTTAACTGCAGTAGGGGTGAGGTTTTGGCGCGCCTTCTTTATCTTCTTCCTGAAGAAAAGTACTTGTGTCAGACTTAGTAACTCATGTACAAGAACCTCTAACTCAGGGATCTAAAGAACTGAGGCCAAGTTGATGGAGAAGACCCAAGTCCTAACACATCTCTGAGCAAGAAAGCCCAATAGACACTGTAGGAAGTTTGTTCATTTCTTTGGGTATTTGGCACATCTTGTAAGAGCCTTTCTAGTCCTTTCTTCTGTGTTTTCTTTCTGACAATAGTGTGAACTGACTACACATGAAGCCTCGAAGCTGTCCCATTCCGAGGCTCTGTGAATTCACCTATTGACAGCTGATCCTTGGTGAGCCTTTAGGCCCAATGTGATTTTCCATACTTCAGAATGGCACCTGCCTCCTGCATTCTTTCTCTCCAATAGCCTTAGAGTTCAGCATCTATCTTACTCATTATGATAATGATAATGAGAGGAGCCAATATTTACTGAGTGCTTGCTTTGTGTTAAGCACTGCACAATACACAATGCATGTACATACATTCTCACATTAATTCCATTATGATCTCTGTTTTCCAGATGAAGAGACTGGGCTTAGAGAGGTTAAATACCATTCTTGAAGTCATGACGAAAATAAGAGATAGAGGCAGCGTTCAAGCCCCGGTTTAAATTTCAGAAGCCTCTTGCCTGGTGAAGAATACTTGATTTCTTAAAGCAGCAGAAAATGGGTACCAGATAGTGGAATTTTTCATTTTCTGCTACACCAAGATCTCAATGAGTCACCCAAGTTCATGTGGAAGTAGGTTTATTGCCATACTGGAAATGCGTCATGAGATCATTTGATCTTATTGTAATATGTGCTTTATTTAGTGAGGATTGAGTATGTGCCAGGCGCTGTGCTAAGTGTTTTCCATGTAATAACTCATTTAGTCTTGTAACAGCTTAATGAGGTAGGTATTATTATTATCTCCATTTTACAGGTAAAGAAACCATGGCACCTTAACTCACCTAAGTTAGTCAGGTGTGCAGCCAGGGTTTAAACCTTGCAGTTTGATTCCAGAATCTGTGCTTTTAGCCACTACCCTCCACTGCTGCTCACCTCTACAGTCATTGAAATGAGTGAATGGATGTATGAGTGAATAAGTATTGGTATATATGGCTATTTTGTTACCTACTTTCCTTCACAAAAGAAAATTTTTTTTTTATTATGGTATGTTAGTCACCATACAGTACATCATTAGTTCTTGATGTAGTGTTCCATGGTTCATTGTTTGCCTATAACATCCAGTGCTCCATGGAATACGTGCCCTCCTTAATACCCATCACCAGGCTAGCCCATCCCCCCACCCCCCTCCCCTCTAAAACCCTGTATGTTTCTGGGAGTCCATAGTCTCTTGTGGTTCATTCCCCCTTCTGTTTACCCCCCCCTTCATTCTTTCCTTCCTTCTCCTACCGATCTCCCTGCTATTTCTTATGCTCCACAAATGAGTGAAACCATATGATAATTGTCTTTCTCTACTTGATTTATTTCACTTAGCATGATCTTCTCCAGTCCCATCCATGTTGATGCAAATGTTGGGTAATCGTTCTTTCTGATGGCTGAGTAATATTCCATTGTATATATGGAATCTTTATTTATTGTATATATGGAATCTTCTTTATCCATTTTTCTGTTGAAGGGCATCTTGGCTCCTTCCACAGTTTGGCTATTGTGGACATTGCTGCTATGAACATTGGGGTGCATATGGCCCTTCTCTTCACTACGTCTGTATCTTTGGGGTAAATACCCAGTAGTGCAATTGCTGGGTCATAGGGTAGCTCTATTTTTAACTTCACAAAAGAAATTTTTAGGTGACTCTGGACAGTTCCATTCTGAGAGAACTCTAGATCTCTAACCATTCTCCCAGGATATTTCATGGTTTTTCTTCTGGGTGCCATTTGCCCCTTGAGGAAATGGGATTAGAATTGAGATTTCAAAAACTGATATTAGAATCCTAGTACAACCCAGGGACGGAGAGTGAGCCAAGGAAAAGGATCTGGACTTCTTGCAAAGTTGGCAAAATGGGAATTTGGAACAGAATTGATTTGGTTTAGAAAGATCAAGAAGCATGACCTTTTTAACACTTTGAATATTGAGCAAGTTGTATGTTTTAGGCACATTTAAAAAAATGTCAAGTGGTTCACTGAGGCCTTTGAAAAAATTATATTTTCTGTCACAAGTGCACAAATAAGAAAGCTTTTCCCAACTCAATTACTCTGAACTTGCCCTTCATGGAGTTAGAACCTGCAAATCCCAGGCTATATCTGAATTTTCTATTCTAACTTCATTCTTTCTGCTTTGGAAATAGCATTTGCATTCCATCAGCTAGACCCAAAAATACGAGTGGAAATTTCTATGGAATTCCATCATGAAAGTCCCTCTGTTTTTAGGCCCTACCCTGAAAGCATGATTGTTCTAAATATCCATTCTCATCATCTTCCCCAATTTTTAGTGAATATGTAGTCACCTGGCATGAAGTCTACATTTCCCAGCTCCCCTTGCATGTAGGTGTGGCATCTGACTAGGTGTTAACCAATGAGATATGGGAAGTGTCCTTAAAGGGAAGGGATAGGCCCTTCTTCATCATCTCATTCTCTCTGCTGTCTGGAATGTGGACTTAATGGCCAAAGCTTCGGCAGCCATTGTGGACCAAAGTGTGACCTGGAGTGTAGAAACCACTCATGAGGCAGCAACTAGATAGAAGGAGCCCAGATTCCTGACACATAGAACCCCACATAAGCCCTGGACTAACCCCTTCTAGATTTTCTGAATGTGAGAGAGAAAGAACCTTCAGTCTTGGTGTGTTCCCCCCCCCCCATTTCTTAGGGCCCAAGCTAATTTCAATTCATACAAATAATTCCTTCCAGAGGAAGGTTTTGGTTCTGGTTTTTCCAGAACAAGTCAGTGACTAGAAAAAGTTAGAATTAGTTTTGCATTAAGAAATTTACAGAGGTGGGGGCACCTGGGTGGCTCAGTCAGTTAAGCGTCTGCCTTTGGCTCAGGTCCTGATCTCGGGGTCCTGGGATCCAGCCCCACATTGGACTCCCTGCTCAGCGGGGAGCCTGCTTCTCCCTCTCCCTCTGCCCCTCCCCCTGCTCATGCTCTCCCAATCTCTCTCAAATGAATAAATAAAATTTTTTAAAAAATTAAAAAAAGAAATTTATAAAGGTGCTTTTGATTTTACAACCTTACAGGAAAGAAACCAGCCAGCCCTGCTTACGTTGATGGTGAAGATTACTGGCTCCAGATCTTCATAGGTGATCTTTATCTTTTCAGTTGCACTCTTTGCCTGTACTTCTGTCTCTGCAACCACAGCACAGATGATGTGGCCCACGCAAAGCACCTGCGGAAAGTACGTGCATAAAGCAGGTAGAAAAATATCTGTAGAAATGATCTTACTCACCAGTGGCTGGTCTTAGTTATTATTGTTTAACAATAATCATACTGGAGGTCACATTCAACTACATGTGCTTGGCTAAAAAAATTTTTAATTAAAAAAATAATTTAAATAAGATAGATGATTCCATTGACCATTTTACTCAATGAATATCAGCCCCAGGGTGGATGTGAGATTGGCTGTGACCTGAATCTGCTGTGTCCTCTGTAAAGCTTGGTTCACATGTGTCATCTTCACATATCATTTATTGTTTTGGAGTTTAAGATAAGGAGTGTTTTTTGTACAATGTGATTCCTGTCCCCTCTTTCTTCCCAAACTCATATATTGAAGGCCTAATCTCCAATGTGATGATATCTGGAGACAGGGCCTTTAAAGGGGCAATTAAAGTTAAATGAGGTCATCAGGGTGGAGCTCTAATCCAATATGCCTGATGCTCCTGTAAGAAGAGGAAGCGACACCAGGGAGGCTCATCCATAGACAAAAGGTCATGTGGGGACATAGTGAGAGGATGGCCACCCGCAAAGCAAGAAGAGAGGCCTCAGGAGAAACCAAACCGGCCAACACCTTGATCTCGGGTGATCAGCCACCAGAATTGTGAGAAAATAAATTTCTGTTTTTTTAAAGTGACCCAGTCTGTGGTATTTTTTTATGGCCTCCTGAGCAGATAATATAGTTCTTAAGTAACAGCTGACCTCTTCATGTGGAGTTCAACCAAAAGAACAGTGATTTGTTTCATGGCTGAAGGAGAAACGGTCTGTGTGACTCATTGAGATGTGACGATAGCAGCTAACACTTACTGAGAGCCTTCAGGTGCCAAGCACTGTTGTAAGCATTTTATGTGCATTAACTCATTTAACTCTCACAATAACACAATGGGGTTGGTGCTATGATGATTCCCATTTTACGTAATAATACCCAAAGGCACACAGCTAGTGAGGGTGGAGCTGGAACATGAACCAAGGTAGCCTGGTTCCAAAAGCAAATGTTCAATGAATGATTGTAGAATTGAATTAAAAGGTCAAAGATGGCAAGAGCAACTTTATCAAAAATGGCGTCTGTAAGAGTCAGTGGGGGCTGGGGGTGTGTATGTGGGGTTGTTCCAGGAAGGGAGGGAATTCAGTATAAATAACAGGGAGTAGCTGTATTTTTTTTGTACTCTCCTTTTTAGATCTTTCTAGGGTATTCTATCCTGATATAGTCAGTTCCTACACTTATTCTTCAGACGACAGTAAATTGACTCAAGAGCACACAGTGGGAAAACTAGGACTTGTTTTTCTGCAATAAATATCCTTTTTACTATGTAATTTCTAAGTCTGTCTGAATAAAGATGTTAGGTGTAGAGAGAAGCTGGACGAGTTGGCACTTCTATCCCCCAGTGGGTGGGGGTGGAGGGGGGTGATTGAAAACCAACTCGAGGTGGTACGTTGGTGATTATCTACACAAAGTCTCCTGAGAAGGCATGCTCTGTACCTCATCTACAGCCATCAATTTGTCATCCTCAGACCCATTGGTGCCTGGAATGTCCTCAGCTGTTATCACATCAATCACCCCTGGTAGGTCAAGGGCCTCAGACAAATCAACTGATCTGAAAAAAGATAAATATTTAAGAAGAAATCAGCAAACTTTGAAGGCCCCAGACCTAAGGGAAGGATAGAACATTGTTGAAAATCAAAATATATAACAGCTTAGGTCCTGACCAATAAGAGCGGGCCTGCCCCAGGATCCAGGAGGCTCCCTGCTGGGTCAGGGTAACACTTCAGGTACTGGAGGGGAGCTGGAGGAAGCACCCATGTGGCTGTGGCAAGGGACCTTCTTAGGAAGCTTAGGATAGTGGGCAATTACCATTCAGAAATGCAGTATTTCAGGGTTTTATCACCAGCTGAGTATCGCCCTACTCGGAGTTACTC
This sequence comes from Ailuropoda melanoleuca, assembly GCF_002007445.2. NCBI lineage: Eukaryota > Metazoa > Chordata > Mammalia > Carnivora > Ursidae > Ailuropoda > Ailuropoda melanoleuca. Next base: position 165,391,911 of record NC_048219.1, on the reverse strand, counting down.
CTGGGAGTTATGCCTGAGGCTCCAGCAGAGAGCTGGGGAATTGTGAGGTTAGAATAGAAGCAAGGAGCCCATAACTACTATTTTTGTTCTCTCTTTCTAAATGGTCATTTCCAGATACCCTCCCTTCCTTCTCTTAGGGATGGTGACCTTTTCTTTATTCTTTCAATTTTAGGTTCTTTGGGTTTAGGACATGGCAGAACAGGCACATTCTTCTGTGGGAAACTGCAGGTGTGCTTTTAAAAGTTTTTTTTTTGAAAGCTTTTCATTTACTTACATAATTTTTGCATGGGCTCTGGTACTGGTCACCAAAACCATGAAAAGTTCTCTATCCACCATTGGAATGTCATCACAAAATATGGCTTCACCTGTAGCATGTTTAAGACCTGATAGGTGCATGATGGGGCGTCCAACTGGATCTTGGAGGGACTGGTGAGAACCCACACGCTGCAGAGGGAGACAAGAGTTGCCCTGGAAAACTTGAATCTCCAGAAGTGGCCTGGCCAAATACCAACACTCCTGATTCAGGATTGAGAAATCAGTCACCCTCAGGCAACAAACACTGGAGTGGATCGATGATAAATGTGACAATTTAATGATGTAACTAGACTGGGGAATTGTCCTGTCAGTTATGTGGCAATGCCGACCTTTTTGCAGAATTGTGAAGTAAGTGACGGGGGGCCCTAGCTTTTCCTTTTAGCATCCTCTTTTTTCAAGTCATGTCCCTGAACTGCTTTTTTTCTGGAATTCAGAGGGTCTCCCTGTCCTGCTTTCTTACCTTTCTCATGACCAAACTGTTCACACGTAAAGTGATCATGATGATGAAGCCTAAAGTGATATAAATCCCAATGGTGGGGGACCAAAATCTAAGCCAAAAGCTTGAGCGTCAACTTGAACAGGGCCTGGGGCAGGGTGGAGGGGTGGAGAGCAAATGGCAGTGGAGTCTACCCAGATCCAGACCAAAGTGCCTTGGCTGCCCCTGTAAGTGGCCCAAAAACATCACTGGGAGGATAAGGCGATGGAGAAAGTGTTTACTCTGGAACTCTTCTCCAGGAAGATCTGTGTGTGTAGATGGGGTGGGGGAAGGGGCTGGGTGCTAACAGATAATAATAGATACTTTCTAAATTGTCCTTCAGGAAGGGGGGGGGGTTCAGGTACCAGCAGGGCTCTTGCTTTGCTGACTGGAGATCAGACATTTGCAATCAGGACTGGAGGCTGAAACTTGCTACTGTCTTGCTCAGTCCTTCCCCCACACCTGGCTTAGGTACTCTTCAAACAAATGCCCAAAGAACATCAGTTGGAGGAGATTATCAATTATTAGTCAGATGATCAAACCAGTCCAGGTTGGTTCAGCCTCGAGTGTGGATAGTGGTAGCTCAGGCCTGATCCTAGGTCCAGTGTCTCCCTGACTTGGTCTAAACAAAGGGCAATGCACCAGCAACAACTAGAAAGTCAGAACTATAAATCACAACTCTGAAGTGCTTGCTTTGTTCACATAGCTATAGCTCATCTCTTAGTTTCTAGGTTTCCATTACATTATACTCACTGACCTGGTACCTTTGGACTCCCTGGGGTCCTGTGATGGGGAAGTCTTCTAGAGCACTTAGGAATTGGTCTGAAATTTCAGGATAATGATGGCTGTCCTGAGAGACAATTCAAAACAATAAAGACGAACTGATTAGTCTATGATTAAACTGGGCTTTGAGGTGTGTGAAAATGACTTGGCTAAAATATCCAAGAAATTGCAAGCCTGGGGTAGCCTAGAGGACCAAGATCCACAGCACCTCCCAGGATCTCCTTTTTATTGAGGGTGTCTTGCCCTCCCTCCCTTTCCATCTAAGGAGGAGCTGGACTGACTGATTTGAATCTGATCCTCCAGTCACCCTGAGGATGGAGAGGCCTTTCAGTGAGCTGGGTAAACACAAAAGAGCCCACGTCCTGTTGTTTTTTTCTCAGCAACACAACAATTTAGCACTAAAATTGGGAAGGCTCTCTGGGTGGCTGAAACACACCAAGTGTCTTGATTCAGAAATTAGACGGCGGCAATAATTACCCTGGGAATGTGGTTGATGAGGGTCTACCTCTGAGTAAATGAAAATCGGACACCTTGGGTGACATGAAGGGTGTTGGGGTGTGGTTGGAAACAGGGGTACAAGGTAGGCGGGGAAGGAAAGAGAGAGGGAGAGAAAGAGAATGTTTTACTTTGCTTAACTTATTCCAGAAGTTTATAATCAGAAAGTCTAGAAAGAAGCCACTTAAATATTTGCATATGAACAAATTTTAGTATTTTTTTAAAATAAAGCTTTATCTTACTTTTTATATTGAATATAAAATTTCAGAACAGGCAAACCTAATCTCTAGTGCCACGAAGCAGATCAGAAGTTGCCTGGGGGCAGGGCTGGGAGGACTGACTGCAAAGGGGCCAAAAGGTACTTCTGGGGGTGATGAAAATGCTCTATACCTCGTTTGAGGGTAGCTATGTGGGTTTGCACGTTTGTTAAAACTCATTGAGCTTAAATAGGTGCATTTTATTATATGTAATTATAGTTCAGTTAAGTTGATTTGAAAAGAAAAGGAAATTGCACACCGCAGGCAGGGGTACCGTGATGCCATGCTGCTCAGGGCACGCAGTGAGCGTCTGTGAAATGCAGACAGCCTGGCATCCCGAGCCTCGTGTAGTAGCCCTCCAGCGGGAGGGGTGGCTGGGAACTGACAAGGCCTGACTCAGAACAGGTGACAGGTAATAGCCCAGGCTGCCCACAAGACAGGTCGCAAAAGGAGTGGAAAAGCTGGGAGCATTTGTCTGCAAGGAGACAGGAACGCCAGAGCACTTACAGGCATAAGCTTTACCAGCTTCTTCAGTTCCTGCAGAACTTCTAGGTAGAATTTGAAGAAGAAACTGACCACCAGAGTCCTCTTGAATTCCACTTTCCCCCCTGGAGCCCAGCCTGGGAGGGAGACTTCTTCCAGAAGCAGCCTGCAAGCTTCCTCCAGCATCAGCTCATTCCAGGGCCTGGTGGGGTTGGAGGCAGGGACGGGACAAGTTCAAGGGCAGTTTCAATCTCACAGCATGTGCTAGATATTGGATAGTGACCATTTAGAAAACCCCAGGTCTCCTTTTATGAGTTGGAAGGGAACTTAGAAATCGCCTAACCAAGACCTTCAGGAAAATCCAGGTACTGAGTGGCCTGAGAGTCATGGCAGGGTGACGATGGGACCATTTCATTGCGACATGAACCAAGCACGTTCAAGAGCCAGACCATGCTGGAACCAGGCATTAAACAAATAGGTCATTAGGTACAATTCCATAGGAACTGGACAGGCCTTTATTGAGGGAGAAATCGAATGCACCCAAGCAGCGACAGCAGCAACAATCGCCCTTGGACCCCGGCTGGTGTGGGTCTGCTGGAGTGCTGGTGTGCGTGTGGTCCTGGGCCAGTTTTGTTGTATCCCTCACCCAAGGCATGGCGCCTTGTTAATCAAAGTCAAGTGAGCTTTCATTTATTAGCAAAATTACAGAAAGAACAAGCAGTGGTTCTACAGATAGGAGTTTCCATCTTCCCAGGGCTTTTAACAACATTGGCCAGAGCCAGATTTCCACCTTTTTTTTTTTTTTTTTTTTTTTTTTTTTTGATGTCAAGTTTCACCTTTGGGATGCAGGGTTCGCTGCCTACCTCCCCACGAGCTGCTGGCAGGATTTCTGTGCACTGACCGTGGCGGCCCCAACCCCTCCGTAAGCGATGCTCAGGTCCTTGATGGTGTCTGTGCCTTCCTTGAGGATGACTCGCATGCCAGCGTTCACATCGGCCAAGGCATTTTGTTGGCACTGAGCCTGTCGGAAGGCTGACACAAATTCCCACTGTGGAGACAAGAAGCATTTGGGGTTGTTTGACATGTCAAAGCTAAGAGCATGGTTTCTGCTTCTTGGTGCCACTAATTCATCACTTAGACTCAATCTAAGGGGACACAAAAGACACTTGGCACGAGTAGAGGACAAGTCGGGTGTGTTCTCATTCAAAGTGAGAATGGCGTCCTCCCAAAGGCCCAGCCCCAGTGCCCAGTACCCTCAAGGAACAGGGACAACCGTGCACTTTTCCCGAGGCCCAGATGCCTGGATCATGTCCATGTGCTCTGCTTCCAGGAGCTCTTCCCTCTAGTCTCCCGCTTCCTCTGTTTTCGTGAGGATAGAGGAGCCCTCCCAGCACAGGTGCTTCTAAGTGCAATTTGCTTACAGTGTCAAACAGACCCACCACATTTCTCGGTTTCTAGAACGACTATGTTTCCATTTTGCAAAGGTCACAAAGAAGTTGACTAGAAGTTTCTGACAGTGGACTAGGGAATCTTGTATCAGGAACAAGAGTCAGGAGGGTGATGGCTGTCCCACTGGGCTCTTTGGCACCGTGACTGTGGATGTTTTGAGATGGGGTTAATGGCGATGACCTGTGTCTCAAGTATGTTTCCATCTGTGAGGCCACTGAGGGCGCTGTTCTTGAGTTGGCCTGGTTTCCTGTCTGGGGCCTTTGCACAGATGCACATTTCACTAGAACACACCTCAAAATTTCCATTGCAAAGGAAAAATAAATGAAGGTCACCCATGGCTGAAAACATTACTTAATATAAGACTTCCTGCAATAACCAAGCTAACTCGTGGCTTTTGATCAGTGTGTGTGTGTGTGTGTGTGTGTGTGTAATTGCCTCTCTCTGGGAAGACTGTCCTCTTGGATTCAGGTACGGTTTTGGGGAGAGACACGGAACATTGAGTGAGGACAGAGGACTCACGCCATAGCCAGCTGGGTGGCCATATCAACCCCAGATATCCTGTGTTAGCAATCATCTGGAGGCCCTCTGTTCCTATGAGCTGTTGGAGTTAGCTAGAGTGGGAAATGGAGAGGCCCAGCCCCAGCTACCACCTCTTTGTGGGTCAGGCAGAGAAGCTCATTCCATAGCGAGAGAGCTTTAATTTTTGCCTCCCAGAGTTGGTCTGTAGACACAAAGGGGTGTGGGAGTACAACCGCATGCCCTCAGTGGGCCCCACCCCACAGCTGAAACAACAACCCCAAATCCACACCCCAGAGCTGCTTGCCCAAGGGCGTGTGAGGGTTTTAGTGCTGGGCCAGCCCACAGTGGACAGGAAACAGGTTTTCAGGGCAGAGTTATTTTCCTTCCATCTGTTTTCAGATTTCTAAAGATGACTGCATCCAGTTATGAAAAGGGAAAAACAACTCTCAAAAGCAACCAGCAGAATTCTTACCTTTTGAGAGTGAGGGATGTACACAGATTCCAAAATTTCCTCTGGCTTTAGGTCTGCACTTGCCAACCCGGCAAGAAAATGTTCGTTTAGAGGAATCTGCCGTGTACCTTCTGTTAAAGAAAATGACATTTCTGCACAGTTGCAACAAGGAATGCCGAAGTATTCTGTACTCTTAAATGTCAGCAGCAAAGAGGAAAAGGGCACCTTCCTCTGGCCTGAGTGAGGCAGCCATCTGCGTGTGTGAGAGCCCAGGGTTCCCCATTCATCTACCCAGGGCATCCGCGTGCTCTGTGCACTGGGGCTCCTGCCACCTCCAAAGCCGGTTAGGCCTGTGCCGTTGTCATCTTTAGGCAGAGGCTGGCTGACTAAACCTAACTCGTTCAGTGATATGATCAAGGTAAGGGCTCAGCTTCGGCGGAGCCAGGGTTTACTCCCGCTAGTAGCAGAGCTCAAATCATCACATTTGCTTTTTGCTCTTGCTGCTGCTGTTGGATACCTACACGCTTAAAAGGAAGCAAGCAATTCACAAAAACTCATTTCACCCAACTGCTACAATTTAGTGGTCAGAGCAGTTACCTACCTGCCCTCCTCCCCCCATTATACAAAGTGGTTTGTGGCTGCGGAACAGTGCGATGAGATCAAACTACAGCCCGGAGTCTGAGGTGGGTTCTGTGCCTGACAAAAGCAGCAAGATGCTGACTGTAATGTAGGGGTGGTCCCCAAGGAGGCAGGGGCACCCCAAAGGAGCCCCTGCTGACCTTGGCTGGCCTGTCCTGATGCTGGGTCCGCAAGCTTATCTACCAGCTCTGCCGGAGCTAGGCTGCGCCCGGGGTGGAGGTGGCTTGGGCAAAGCGGGGAAAACAGAGACTTTAAGCCAAAGGTAACGACCGACACCCCGGCAGGAGAACACCACTACTAGTACTGCTAGTACTACCAGCACTACTAGTATTAGTGTAGTAGAAGGGCCAGGCTATCCTTGCTATCCTGAGGCTCCAGAGTCTTGCTGCTTCTTTCCTGGTCTTTGGGGGTCAGGCTGGGGTTGTCTTGGACCACAGACGGGGAGGACTCAGGAAAATGGCTGACAGGGCCAGGCCAGGGTGAGGCCGGCCCCATGCAAAGCTGAATAGGGACATGAGAGCTTTTCCACTGCACAAAGCCTCTCCCAACACTTCCCACCAGTTAGGGATGGGATCATATCAAGGCCCACAAACCCTTTGGGAGGGTTACATGACCTGTGATATATTCCTGGTCAGACACACCCCCAAAGGTCATGTGGGGAGTAGACTGTGATTGCTTCCCTGCACCCTAGCCCCTGGGTCCAGTAGCCCACAGGAAAAGTAAATAGCTGGCCGTCCAAGTGGGGTGGACAGAAGGAGTGGGTATGTGATAGGTTGTGGGTGAGGGATGGGGAGGAGCGATCACAGGGAGAAGCAGAGGCCCCGGGGAGGCAGCCTGTTGCAGACAATGGTTCCCATCCCGTGTCTGTCTCTACGCATGGCGTCAGCTGGGTGGTTGGATGGACTAGACAGGCTGTGTGTAAGATGTCCTGCGCAGCCTGGCACACAGTTAGTGCCCAGTAAAGGGGAGTGTCAGCATCCTTGGAGCAGCGGAGGCACAGAGGGGGATGAGCGTTTCCAGGGAGACAAGGATAGTTTTGCGCGGAACGGCCCCAAGGGAATGATGTTTTTAGCCAGCTTGTAAAATTAATCATTCCCTTTCTCTTGTCCCCAGAGAGCCCATGGTGTCTACAGAGTGTCCTCCCTAGACTCGTGGCTTCACACACAGCAACTGAGAGGGGTAGGGGTGAAGAGGAGGAGGGAGCAGTCCTCAGGCAGCAGAAAGCCCTCAGCTCAGTCTCTGCACACCACCCCTGGCTGTCACACGGCTGTGTTGGGGTGAGTGCTGTGTGTGTGTGGGGTGTGGTGCCAGCAGAAAGCACTGGCCACTCCCTTGCATCAGTGTGCCTTCCTCCAGGAGCCCAAATTCCCCATGGTGGACTTTTTTTTTTTTATTTTAGTTATTTGAGAGAGAGAGAGAGAGAAACAGTCAGCGAGAGAGGGAACACAAGCAGGGGGAGTGGGAGAGGAAGAAGCAGGCTCCCAGCAGAAGAGCCTGACGTGGGGCTGGGGCTCGATCCCAGAACTCCGGGATCACGCCCTGAGCCGAAGGCAGACGTTTAACGACTGAGCCACCCAGGCGCCCCTCCCCGTGGTGTATTAAGAGCCAGGGACCTTAAAAGAAAGATAGAAAATCTTAGGTGCCATTCAGAATGTTCTGGGGTAGCTTACCTTCTGATATCAGATTGAGGGTAGCGTTGCCCACAGCCAAAATTGGATTCAGATCCGAATAGCAGTGCCGGCTTATAATATGTCCCCCTAAGGACTAAGAAGAGATAGTTATCGCCTCGGTCAATCTATCCCTCAGATCCAATGCCCCACAGGCACCTGCTTAAGGTCCTCTTGCTGTGAAAGTGTCACGAAGAGTCTTGGTCTTCTTGGCAGAGGGACTCCATTCAGACTGTCTGGGAGGCCCCTCCCACCTGCTACTTCGGATTGGGAGAGGAACTGATTGTAACTATCACTCACACAGCATTCGGTCTGTTCTACCTCTTTACACACATTGACTCATTTCGCTCAACAACCCAGGGAAATTGATACCATTATCCCCATTTTTCAGATGAAGACACTGGGGCACAGAGAAGTTATGAAACTTGAGCCGGGTCTCCCAGCTAGGAAGGGGCAGGACTGGGATTCCAACCCAAGTAGCTGGGCTCCATGGCCCATTCTGAAGCACCCGCTGCTCAGCCTCGGCCAGGGCCCAGGTGGCTGTGGCACCTGCTACAGAGCTGCGGCCCCACATCTAACACTGCCGCCAACATGCCTGACCCAACGCGGGCGCGTGGGGGCTCTGGACACCTACACCACTAAGAGAGAGCTGCCCTTTTCTTCTTCTGGGATCTGGTCGAGCCTACAGCATCTCAGAACGTGGGAGGGAAATGACTGGCCATCCAGGTCACTGGCCGCCAGTAACCACCTTAGGTTACTGTGGTCTGGGCTGGAACATGGGTGAGGACCAGTTCTTGTTTTCACTGAGCTGAATTTGCTTCCCTGGACTTTGCCCTATCAGTCTTACCTCTACCCTTTGTGATTATATGAAGTCAATCACATCTGCCCTCATGAGTCTATACACATTTGAAGGCAGTGCTCATGATCCCTCTGACTGTCCCAACCCCCACTATTCCTCTTTCTGACATGGTTTCCAACCCCGCACTCTCCTGCCACCATCTCCTCGCCAGGCTGTAAGGTGTTAGTCAGGGTTCTTGACAGGAGGAATCACAGGAAGAGCTTTCTCAAAGGAAATATGTCCTCCCTCGATTCTCCATAGCCCAAGGATTTCTAACACACCATTTGGGAGCATACCTATTTTGAAAACCCATGTCTCTTCTGTTTCTTCTGTGGTCAAAAATACCCAGACTTTAAAGTGTGACTCTCAGACCTAAGCATTATTCTCCAGCTGCAGTCTGAACAGTATGGAGTAGAGAAGGCTACCCTCCTTATTTTAGGTACTATACCTCTGTTAATGCAGCCTAAAACTGAATTAGGTTCTTTGACAAGACAAATACTCTTATCATGAAACTAGCAAAACTATGGCCTCCTTTGCCCACCCACATTGCTACCTGGCTATTATGTTGAACTTGACTTAGAGGCCTCTTTTAAATATATTTTTAATAATGTTTGTTGAATATTAAGTATTTATTTATTGTGCCTGTCGTTTCTATCTGCTGAGACCTTTTTGCATACTGATTCTGCCAATGCTTATTTCAACACTGCAGTGAGATTAAGAAATAGATGCAGTGTGCCTCAGATCGGTCCACAGCACGTACTGCCATATTCCGGATCTGCTGGCTCGCCAGACTCCTCAGGTGCTTCAGGAGGGCTCGGTATGTCTGAGTTTTCTCCTCTGGAAGCTCGGAAACTCGCTCAGCCAAAATGTCTTTCACTTGGGCCAGACTGCAGCCAGCACCTATTGTCAGTCCTAGGAAGCAAATTGGTTTTATAGGTGACATGGGAGGAGCAACTGAATTATAATCAGGGTGCCGGGGTGGTCGTGTTCAGCTGATGCGTTGGCTCTCTACACTGGCTGCACAGAGAACCACTGGGAACTCAAAACCGCACAGATACCTCACTCCCAGATCAATTAAGTCGGAATTTCTGGACATGGGGCTTTTTCAAAGGCTCCCCAGGTGGTTCTGTGCAGCCAGGAGGAGCCCCTGGGCTGGTCTATACTCTTCTTTAGACAAAGACAAGGAAATAGAGGCTAGAAAGAAGGAATGACAGTGACAACTAGCAGGTGGAAGACCCTACTAGAACTTTTCCCTTCCTGACTGACTGTAGTGAAACTTTGCAAAGCTGTTTGTGATTAAAGGGAATAAATCTGATGGTATTAAAATAATGATGAAGGACTTTTAATCCCCTAGATCATTGTCTATAATCAATAATCCTTTGACTGCTGATTTGCACCCCTACAGGTAGCATTGATACTCAAAATCTTTGACAACCAGTTCCAAGAGGGCCGTTCAGAATGAACACAGCTCCTGGAGGAGCTTCCCCAGATATTACGTTGGGCGTTATTGGGTGTGGGGACATTGGGGATCCCCAGGGAGTGGCCAGGGAAGTGGAAGTGATGGGAGAGCACGCAGGAGGATTGGGGCAATGCTGTTTGTTACTTGACAAGGAAGTAATTAAAATTAAGAGGTGTTGAATGCACAATTGTGAGTATTGGTAGGCTATTAGCACCAGCTCTGGGGTTTCCCTACAATAGCAATGAAAAGGGTTCAGATCAATCTTTGAAAGTGAAGAAGTCACCCAAACCATCGGGAGATCAATTATTCGGCCTTTTAAAATTAATCCTTGGCTTCCCTGGATTTGTAGGATGAATTGCTCACACGTACAGTCTGATTTGACATCACTTCCAGGGCTGGGTTCTAACTTTAGTTAGCCTGTTTTCATCAGGTCGCAGGCTAGGCTTTGAGTTTTCTCTTGTGGATTAATCTTTTTTTCTTTTTTTAAGATTTTTTTCTTTTTTTAAGATTTTATTTATTTGACAGAGAGACACAGTGAGAGAGGGAACACAAGCAGGGGGAGTGGGAGAGGGAGAAGCAGGCTCCCCACCGAGCAGGGAGCCCCAAGTGGGGCTTGATCCCAGGACCCCGGGATCATGACCTGAGCCGAAGGCAGACGCTTAACGACTGAGCCACCCAGGCGCCCCGACTTGTGGATTAATCTTTGATGAGAATATTTTACCCTCTCACATAGCTTTATCTTTTATCAATATTAAAAATATTAACTTGGCACAGTATTTCTCCCACCCCTACCAACATGCCACATAACACATAACATACATGCAGCTTCAATAATCACAGCTAACCTAATTGATTAGGGAAATCACTATCTGTTCCTTATCCTTATACGAAGCAAATCTTGCCTAAAGATAACTCAACTTCTCTCCCCTAGAATGTCTCAACCTAGAGTCCTCACCCTGTTGCTCCCCAGTGTTTCATGAGAGGCACTCTGTAACATCGGAGTCCATCCCAGACCCATTAATGGTAGTTCATTGCTTCCTATCACCACAGGGTCCATTGGAGCTTGGTCTTCAACTTCTGCAAAAATCCTGGCCATACTTTTGCTTTCAGGAGCACTGGGAATTCCAAGATTGTTTCCTGTCATGCAATTCCTCCCACCCTATTGACCCAGAGCTTAGTAGGGAAGAAGTCAGAAACAAAAAGACATTGTTGTTATTATTACTATTATTATTATTTTAAGGTCAGAAGGGTCGTACAGACCAGCGTGACCATCTCTTATTTGACACAGGTAAAAGAGGGCAGTTCAGCACCAGGGGAGAGTAAAATGCTGGCTGTCTGCTCTGCTGTATTTCCATTGCTCACATTACCCCCTGACTTTGTGCTAGGCTTGACACAGCTGTACTGAGAAAATTCTATTTACTGTATTCCTATTCATGTTTTATTTCATCCTTGGTCACAAAACCTAGCCTGTGTTCCAACAGAATTGGGAAGAGCTTCAACTTTGTTTGAGTCTCAGAATGTGAGTTTTGTTTTGACATCATGTTTTTCAGAGTGCACGGGTCTAGAGGATAAAGAGGTAGGGACTTTCTGGAGCACTTACTATACTAAAGATTTTGAGGGGAAAAAGTGTACGCTGAGTCAAAGATGTACGTGATTTAGATGAGCATGCAAAATTTAAACCAACATAAGCCTTCACAGAAATTTATTTCCCATGGAGGGGCCCTGCGAAGGGGGAACACACACATCTGGCTCCGATGTACGCCCCCTCCACCAGTGTTGGCATTCTTCTGGGACTTAGGAAAAATTTAAGAATCTTGCGAAATGTTCCTGAAGGAACATTCTGCCACTAGAGGGTACTCACACCTTAATTTTAAGAAGGCCTGAGGAAGGCATACAGCTTCCTCAGATTTCAGAATCTGGCTCTACTTTGTTTGCAGATCCAAACTGAGCAGTCCTTTCCAACAACCAAGTGGGCAGGTCCCCAGGTGGGCCTGGGGGATGGGGGAAAGGCTCATCAAGTAAGGAAAAGAGTTCTCAGTTGGAAATGGGAGATGTGTGGCTTGGTGGCCTGGCCACCAGCCAGTTTGGGGACCTTGGGCAAATCTACTCCTCTTTTGCAGCTTGGCTTCCTCATGAGGAATTCCTAAAAATGAGGGATTTGGGTAACCCTGAGGAAACTGAATTGTGCTCTGAAGGGTCCTTTCAGGCACAGACATAAGGGGGGGCTCAGTGATAGTGGGATGGTGAAAAGTCTCCCCTCTCCTTCGAACAGAGCCCCTTATTTTCATTTATTTGTCCTGTTTAAGATTTTTTTTTTTTTTTGAGGACAGGGTTGGGGTGCTACAGAAGTCTGAAAACTGGGCTAAATGATAGGTGGAGTGCCGATTAGGGAATGTTTCTCCTGCCTTAACCTCCTGCTTGTATTGGTTACCTCTGCTCCCAGTCCACCCATTCTACCACTCCCTCTTCTCTCCCTTCTGCTCTCACCAAGATTTCGAGTGAATCTAAGCACATTCCCCTTGTTTTCTGAATGACACTCAGGTGTGCTACCTGAGTCATCCCGAGGCTGGAGCTGCGAAGCCCCAGTGCCGGGCAAAACCAGGAAGGGTCCCTTCCCTGGCAAATGGGTAGGATGATGCCGGGGAAGGGCATGCTTGCTGGTCGGCCGCACAGTCTGACTTTGGCTAATGGTGGTTAGGAGCCAAGAAGGTAGGACTCCTGAATGGCAGTGACACAGCCAAGGCAGGTCCCCTCGCCTGCCTACCATTGATGCCTAAAAGGACACAATGGCCTACAAGTCAGTCTTGACTCAGTTTTCAGCTCAGTCTATCTCCTTGCTGCCTAAGAAAGTCATCATTACCACTGCATCCCAAATTCAAGTTCCTGACCCACTCATTCATTCGTTTTTTCCCATCGATTCACTTGTCAGTCATTGAACAGAGTACTTATATGCATGGGCTTACATGCTAGGAGCTCTGGGGGATGAGGAAAGGAGTAAAATAAGGTTCTTTTTGTCACACCCCGCAAGGGTTTGCTGTGCAGCCGAAGTCAGTCTTGTATGTTTTCTTCCTACTTTGTGAGTACCACCTTGCCTGATGTAGTAGTGTTTGTATGTAGTGGGCCCTGAAGGACGTTGTAAGTGACTGGGGTGCTTGCCTGGGCAGGTCTTTGTCTCATTTTACCTCTTACCACTGTCCACATGAAATAAGTAACACTTGAGTGCCATACAATATTTCTCCTACTTTCTCCTTGCAAACATCCTCCCTCCTAGAAACTGACCATTCAACTGATGGATAATACTAGTTCTCTTGCTGTCTTCCCATCAAAATTACACTGCAAATGTTTTGTCTTTAGGTCACCATGGCATTTTACAGGCAAGAATCCTGCAGGTGACTACAAGGCCTTGAATGATGTCATCTGAATACCTCATATTCTGTGCAAAGATTTGATAGTAAGGTTTTATGGTAGGGATATTGTATCACAACAGAAAAATGATGAAGAGCTAGAAATAGGCCAGACAAGACAAACGTGTAAGTAGGTTCCAAGCTCCTTGGCAAGTGTAAGCTTTGTGCAGGGATTGGTTCACTAATGTTTTATTAAGAATACCAGGAACTCACCATCACTTGTTTTGGATACCATACTGAGCTCAGAAATCCTAGCAGGAGAGAGGAGAATTGGGTGAAAATGTCCTTGAGATTTCACTGCAGGACCTGAAAAGTAAATATATATATTTTAGAGAGATTTAGGAAAGAGAAAATGCCCTTTTTTTGGCATTGAAAATTTCTCATAAAAATATTCAGATACTAATTTTTAAAAAAATTGATAATAAATGTATATAGATGTAAAAGCAGTGGCTATATACCCTGCAAAGTAAATTTATAAGGATGCTCTTCCAGTACATGTATTTACTTATTTTTACATTCATTATATGTATATAAAAATAGAAAACAGAATGGATGGGAGGTTCTTAGAAAGTGCTTACACACTGGAACCAGGACATATATAAGAATTTTCATAATAAGAAACATATAACCTATCAAAACTGAAGCAGAAAGAAATAGAAAATTTGAACAGACCAGTAACTAGCAATTTAAATCCATAATCAAAAAACTCCCAACAGACAAAAGTCTAGGACCAGAGAGGTTCACAGGTGAATTCTACCAAACAAATGTTTTTCTAGATATGTCTCCTGAGGCAAGGGAAATAAAAGCAAAAATAAACTATTGAAACTACATCAAAATAAAAAGTTTCTGCACATCAAAGGAAACAAACAACAAAACTAAAAGGCAACCTATTGAATGGGAGAAGATATTTGTAAATGACATATCCACTAAAGGGTTGGTATCCAAACTGTGTAAAGAACTTATACAACTCAACAGCCAAAAGCCAAATAATCCAATTAAAAATGGACAGAGGTCATGAATAGACATTTCTCCAAAGAAGACATACAGATGGCTGACAGACACATGACAAGATGCTCAACATCACTCATCATCAGGGAAATGCAAATAAAAACTACAGTGAGATAACACCTTATACCTGTCAGAATGACTAAAATCGAAAACACAAGAAACAACAGGTGTTGGTGAGGATGTGGAGAAAAAGGAACCTTTGTGCACTGTTGGTGGGGATGCAAACTGGTGCAACCGCTGTGGAAAACAGTGTGGAGCTTCTTTAAAAAGTTAAAAATAGAACTACCCTTCGATCCAGCGATTGCACTACTGGGTACTTACCCCCCAAATACAAAAATACTAATTCAAAAGGATACATGTACCCCTATGTTTATTGCAGCCTTATCTACAATAGCCAAATTACGGAAACAGTCTAAGTGTCTATCAATAGATGAATGGATAAAGAAGATGTGGTATATAGATACAATGGAATATTACTCAGGCATAAAAAAATTAACTCCTGCCATTTGCAATAACATGGATGGAGCTAGAGGGTATAATGCTAAGTGAAATAAGTCAGTCAGAGAAAGATGAATACTATATAATCTCACTCACATGTGGAATTTAAGAAACAAAACAAATGTGCAACGGCAAAAAAAAAAAAAAAAGGAGAGAGACAACCTAAGAAATAGATTTTTAACTATAGAGAACAAACTGATGGTTACCAGAGGGGAGGTGGGTGGGAAGATGGGTGAAATAAGTGATGGGGATTAAAGACTACATTCACCATGATGAGCACTGAGCAACATGTAGAATTGTTGAATCACAATATTGTACACCTGGAACTGATACAACACTGTATGTTGACTATACTGGAATTAAAATAAAAAATAACAAAAAAAGAATATTCATAATAGCCAAAACTTGGAAAGCACTGCACGTCCTTTAATAGTAGAATGCATGAGCAAATTATACACAGTCACACAATGGAATCTAGCAGTTACCTGCAACACTATGAGTGTATTTCAGGTCAAGAACGTTGAACGAACAAAGCAAATAGAAGAAGAGTAATACTGTGTTAGTCTATTTATGTGAAGTTCAAAAATACGCTAAAGTCAATGACACCTTGCTTAAAGACGCAAATATACATGGTAAAATTGTAAAAACAAGAGGGTGACTGACCATCACCACATTCAGACTAATGAGTGCTTCTGAGAGGAAGGGAAGGAAGGGAATGTGGTTAGGAGGGCTCAAAGGGCTTTCAAAGTTTTCGGTAAAGTTCTCATTGTTAAACTGGGTGTAGGTGATAACTGGGTGTGCACTGTTAGCATACCCATACGTATTTTATAAACTTCTATTATATCTACTCACTATTTAACAAAAACAAAATAAAAAAAGACAAGATAAATTAAATGATAAAAAAAACTCCAATATTTTTTCTCCACACCTCAGGGGGTCATGCTACATATTCCCAGGGTATAGGTACATCCAACTTTGGAGACCATTTTATTATATTATAATATGATATTTGTATTGTGCTTTTATATTATTATATACAATTTATATATTATTTATATCTAAAATTATAGAAATAATTAGATCATTATATCATATGATATATATCACATATATTCCTGACCCAAAATAGCATTTGTGTACTTTATATTATATATCATATGATATAATGATCTAATTATTTCTATAGTAATTTTTATAATGCACTACTATCTTACAATCTTTTTATTCCAAGGGTTGAGCTTTATCCCTAAAAAGTAGTGTTTTAGACTGAGAGCAAAGTAGGGGACGGGAGGTTGGGCTCGGCTCTAACGGTGGCAGGAGAAACGCTGTAATCACTCACCCAGTGAGGTGTTGCCCGAGATGAGAGGGGCTTCAGGATGTTTGGCTTTCAGCTCCAGGAGATCCTTGAGGGTGCCAGGGGAGATCCAAGCAACCCTCTCTCCACGAAAAATCAGGGTTTGTTTTTCTGGCTTCTCTGCCATTCTCTAAGTGCAAAGGACAAGTGTGTATGCACTTGGGCACACCTGCCTCAGGACCCCAGAGGGAGGTACGTTCCTCTAGAGAGTTTGCAGGAGCCCTGGGGTCCACTTGACCGAAAAGATACTATACCCACTGACTAATGCCTGTATTTCCATAATTAGATATTTACTTCTTTAACTGAAGACTTGTTAAAATATGTAGCTCTTTGCAGGCAAGTGACAAAATAGGCTGGTACCTGTCAATGACACTTCAGTATAGATTAATTGAACACAACTCAGTATCATGGCCTTAAAAATCATAATTATACTAATACTCCTAAATTAACCTCATCAGCCTGGACTTTTCCTCTGAAATCCAAACTCATAGATCTGAATGAGACTTGATGTCTCCTCTGAGATGTCTAAACGGCATCGCAGATTTAACATATCCCAAACTGAGCTCCTCATATCCCATCTTTTCTGAAGCCCCCCAAAAGGATCCCCCACCAAAAAAATACCCTGCTCTTCCTGAGGTCTTCCCTTTCTCTGTCAATGGCCACTCCCCCTTCCAGGTGCCCAAAGTCCCAGAGTCAGCCTGGGACCTCTCTCCCTCTCCTACACCCCACATCACATCCAGCAGCAAATCTTGTTGGCTCTCCTTCAAAATATATCCAGAATCCACTCTCCTCCACTACATGTTGGCAGTCTGGTCCAGCACCACCATCTCTCAGGATATCACTAGCACCCTGACGTGGCTCGCTGTTCCTTCCTGTGCCCCTTGGCAGGCTATTCCCAACCCAACAGCCAGAACGATACCAGATCCCATTACAAAATTAATAGGAAACTTCCCCTCCCCTGTCTAACCTCCCTAATCATTTCTCATTTCTTGTGTGGTAAAAGTCAGTAGCCTAAGTCCTTGTGGTCTGTTTCCTAGTGGCTTTCTGACCTTGTTCATTGTGCTCCAGCCAGCCTGCACCCTGCTCTGCCCCTTGATCAGGGCAAGCATTCTCCTACCCTTGGCACCGTTGCACCTGCTGTGTGCACTGCCTGGACTGCTTTTCCCCTACTGTCGAGGCTGCTCCCTCACTTCTGGTAGGACTTTTTTCAAATGTTACTTTCTTAGAGAAATCTTCTCTGGCCAGTATTCTAGTCCCCTTCTCAGTTTTATTTTTTTCCTTCTTAGCACTTCTCACTGGCTAACACACTGTATCTCTTATCTATTATCTTGCTTATTACCTGTCTCTCCTACCAGATGACAACTCCTTGAGGGTGGGTTTTTATGTTAGTTTTACTCCTTGCTGTATATTTAGTACCTAGAAGACTGCCTGGCATGTTGCTGGATAATTGATATATGTCGAATGAGTGAATAAACACATCAGAACCCCTTCAGAAGTAGGTATTTTATAGAATGGGACCACTGGATGCCAGAGAGGAGAGAGAGATGCTGATAGAGGGAAGGGTAGGGCATGGGGAGGGCCCTGGAAGTGCTCCTTGGGGTCAATGTACTAGTATGGTTAGAAGACCAAGTGAGAAGCTGAGCAAAGTGGGATGGCTAGGACAGTGAACAGAGACATGCTGCAGATGACAACGATGGGAGTAATGATGAAGCCATTCAACAAAGAGCCTCAGCCGAGGCTTCAAGGAGTGTGTCCAGGGCATCAGCCAGGGAGGGGTTGCTGAGCTGGGCGGGGACAGGCTTCTTGATGTGATCAAATATTTCCACAGTTTGACAACTTCACAGGAAGGAAAGGGTGGTTTTATAAAACTGAGTTTATAACCAGTGACATTTAAACAAACACATAAAGCACCCAACTTATCTTACCAGGAGTTCTGGGGGAAATATAAGCTCCTGGGTAGGGTCCAAGGGCTGGAACTCGTCTTCCGCAAATAACTCTGTGCAAATCTTTACAAAGGGCAGAAGATGGCCTTGTCAGCCCAGCTGAAGCAGAAACAGCATTGTAATTCTTTACATTAATTAGGCAAAATGAACATAGTCATAATTCTCCTACTCTCTTAATATGAGAGTAATGGGAAATAGTTCAAAACAAATCAAAGTTTTAAATAAGAGTTTTGTTGTAAGAGAAATACTGATTTGCCCTTAATATACTAAGGAAAAGGGTACTCTCCAAAATAGTTTGAAGAGTCCCCTGCGAAACACCAAGGCAGTATATGAGAAACTATCAGAGGGGACTCATCTCCACTGTGCCCTAGTCACTGTCCTCTTACCGGTCAAGTCAGGATTCAAAATGCTAAAGGCTCTGAGAAGTCCTGAAGTTTCAATAAAAATGACTCTAGACATACATGCCTATGCATAAACCACCCTCACTAATTTTAACACCAAACAGCTAACATTTATGGAGTTTTACACTCTAAGTGCTTTTACATCATAATTTAATGTAATAATTAATAATTTGTTTGGTCCTCATGACAATTATATAAAGAATGCAAACTATCATCTCCATTTTTACCAATTAGGAAACTAAAGCACAGTGGAAAGTTACCCAAACTCTAATCTTGTCTGAAAGAGATCTGTTTTAGCTTTGGAAACACTTATTCCCAGAAAGCATTCCTGAAGAGGTACAGCAAACCGGGAGAACCACGGGAAGCAGAGCTAGAGGTCTGTGTAACGGGGAAGAGCATGGGTGGACATCAGGGGCAGACCTGGGTTCACTCTCAGCTCTGCCACAACTTGGCTCCCTGACCCTCCCAAAGGAAAGTTACTTAACCTCTCTAAAGGTAAATGGAAATAGTGCATATTTTGAAGGGTAATTTGTGACAATTAGGTGAAATGGATTGACATTTGTCCAACACTCCCCCTCTTTTTCTATTTCTCTGGGGTCTTCCCAGGTTCCAGAAGGGAAACTTGCAACTGTTCCTTATAAAGATTCTTAGTAAGACCCCAGATTGAGGAAATACAGGCCAACATCTGAATGATCAGTTTTTGCATTAGCTAGAATTGACCTGGGGGCAATAATGTGCTGTGTCTCTAAAACCTAGGAAAAAGATAGTGTGTGAGAATGAAAATGTAAAAAAACATAACGAGTCAGATCTGAGGATTGAAAGTTCCCCCAAATAGGTGTTAGGCCAGGACTTAAAAATAGAAGATCTTAATGCAGCTTTAAGAGAAGGAGAGTCATGGAGCGGACACCTGCCATCCAGCTGGTCTACCCTGGTGGAAGAGAGGGGTCTTCCATGGTATTACCCTTAAGGTTATCCAGTTGCTCTGCATCCATGTTCACCAAGCAACCTCATTATAATGGGGCTTCCTATGTGTGCTTTCCTACAGGGAAAGGACATGCAGCTTGTTGACCATTAGATCCACTTTATAATTGTGCTTCTGTGAATGAACATTAGGGCACATTCCAGTTTAAATATCAAGTTCTTTCAAGTTTGGTTAAAGTGAATCAGGTGGTCCCCAGAGCCCAATCATTGCCCAGATGGACTTACTGAGGCCACAAAATCGAGGATCGGACTTGAGAATGTATTGACGCCTCTGAGGCAAACTGATACTCTGTGAAATGCTCGTGGGGGGTGCAGCCTGCCTTCTGTGGCAATAACCCTCTGTTTCACTGCCATTTTCTTCAGACCGAAATGAGGTGATGGTGGGAGGCCAAGAATGGGAACAAGGTACGTGTGCGGGATAGAAATAGTATGGAACGTTATATCAGAAACTAAGGATATACTGTTGGTAACTAACATAACATAATAAAAAATTATTATAAAAAAAGAGAGATAGTTACAGCAGGGGGATGACTGGCTGGGTGTCGTCCAAGGGCAGCTCTGTTCTTTCAGATTTCCTCGTCTACAGGGAGCAGACTCTATTTTATCCTTATTCCAACTTCTCTAAGTAATTGCTTTAAGAACTTGGCAGTGGGTCCTTTTTGGAAACTAGTATCTCTCAGAGAGCAAAGCCAGAGACTACAATGTTTCCGGGCGAGACTTCCCAGCTGTGGTGATCACGTCCTCGCCATGTGACTTTGGACAGGCTTCCTTCCTGAGGTTGCAGTGCCCTCTCTCTGCAAAGGAGGGGACACGGTGATAGAGGACAGCTCTGCCTGAGTGGGGCAGGGCACAAAACCCCTTTCCCACCCAAGGATGGGACTCATTATAGTTGGGGCAGGTCTTTTCCTCTTGTCTGAGTGGGTTTATGTTTTCTTGTTTCATCCTTCCAGAGACTGAAGGGGAATATCAGAGCCTGGCTTTGAATCACCCTGTTACCAGGTTCCAAATGAAAAGTGCTTTATTTGTGCATGTGCCTTAGGGGTTTGAAAGTAATGCGGAGTGTGACCATCAGCACTTAGAAGCAAAGTTTTAACACTGGGCCAGCATTAAGCAGTACTCTCAGGGAGAGGACCAAACAAACAGGGACTCACGTCACTTTCCCTGAGGAGTGAAGAAGAATCATTTCCTCTGGGATCCAAGCAGCATTTTCCTGTTCCTTTCTGTTGACAGCCATTTGACTCCTAGGACAGTGAAATGCCTTCAGATGAAAAACTTCTGAATAGGTAAATGGGTGTGTGCCTCGGAAGGCTTGGCAATTTAATGGGACTCCAGGCTTTTTAAAGTCATTTTTGGTGGTTTCTGTTGGAACAGGGATAATTACAAGATCTTTCTTCTTTTGCTTTATTTCAAAAATAGAATGATTGGGGCGCATGCATGGCTCAGTTGGTTAAGTGTCTGCTTTTGGCTCAGGTCATGATCCTGGGATCCTGGGATCGAGTTCTGCATCAGGCTCCCTGCTCAGTGGAGAGACTGCTTCTCCCTCTGTATGCGCGCACTCTCTCTCTCTCTCTCCCTCAAATAAATAAATAAATCTTTTAAAAAAATGATAATATAGACTATATGAAATATATAATATGGTATGTAATATATACAAAAATATGTAGTATAATAATCTATAATAATAAAGAATATAAAGAAGCATAAAAGAAACTGCCATTACCCAATTCCACTGATAATATTTTTATGTATTACATATTTGTACTATATTTATAGTACAATATACTTTTTATTTTGCCTTTCTATTCATTTATTTGCCTATTATTTGCTCATTTATGTGTTTATTTATTCATTTATATTGTGGATCTTCTCCCGTATCATTAAAATGACTTTATTTTTTTAAATTTAAATTCAATTAGCCAACATATAGTATATCTAAAATGTCTTTAAAATATAATTTTACTGACCATATAATAGTCCATCTTCTGGCTATTCTATAATATATTCATAAGATTTGCTATTGTTATACACAGGTGTTTTCCCTACATTGTATAACTATAAATAACGTAATGAGCATTTCTGTCCATTACATAGACAGCTTTGTGCACGTCTCTAAATTTTTTCATAGGTGAATTCCTAGTGGTAGAATTAATTGATATGATACCTTTCAGGGCAATGATGATTTATTCATTCTCTAGCATATATAAGATCTAGCAACACTGAATGTTATTATTTATATAAGGACTTTTTTTTAAAAAAGATTTTATTTATTTATTTGACAGAGAGAGAGAGACGGCCAGTGAGAGAGGGAACACAAGCAGGGGGCGTGGGAGAGGAAGAAGCAGGCTCCCAGCAGAAGAGCCTGACGTGGGGCTGGGGCTCGATCCCAGAACTCCGGGATCATGCCCTGAGCTGAAGGCAGACGCTTAACAACTGAGCCACCCAGGTGCCCCTATATAAGGACATATATAATATATATATATATATATATATATATATATATGGATAACATGCATATTCCAGGGAAAGAGAGGTTTCCTTTAACTTCCTTTATTCATATTTGACAAGTGCTTCACTTACATTTGCAATTTAATGGGTTTACAAGCTATTCATTTTGTTTCTCAGCTTAACAACTTTGGTTCCCTTGTGTGGGAGCGGAAGTCTGGGACATGCACCTACTGGGGACCTGCCTGGCTCTGGGGAGAGGGATACACCTGCGGTCCACTTCCAGGCCTACCCCTGCCATTTGTGGAGCTAGGGCAAGAGTATAAATGGACTCCCCAGTCTTGGTCTTCTGCCCTCCTCTTCCCACCCTGGCTCTGTTCTGAACTGAGGGGACTCAAACACCTGTGTGAACATCCTGGCCTGAATGCATCAGCTCCATGCACTTTTTCCAGAAACAGCCAGTTGTTGGCTGCCCTTTAACCTAGGGGTACACACACTGGCTGTTATGATCTGCCCTAGGAAGATGGGCTCAGGAAGAGGTTGGTGTCAGGCCTGGGAATGGGGTCAAGACCATATCTGAAGCATGGCCTAGAAAAGGGTGAAGGGTCCAGCTAAGCAAGTCACCTTGGCTCCATGGTCTCCTGAGAATGGCTGGAGGAGGACCAGCAAGGGGCCCTTCCAAATGTGGAGTTCTCCTTGCTTGGGTGTAAGGCCAGTACTGCCCACATCCACCCTGCCTCAACAGCATTATCAGTAAACAGTAGCAACTAAGTGCCAGCCAGAACTTTGCTACATGCTTTGCCCATGATTTCTCATTTGATCTTCACAGCAGCCTGTGAAGCACCCCATTTTATTTTATTTTTATTTTTATTTTTTTGAAGATTTTATTTATTTGTCAGAGAGAGAGAGAGAGTACGCAAGCAGGGGGAGCAGCAGGCAGAGGGAGAAGCAGGCTCCCTGCTGAGCAAGGAGCCCAATGTGGGGCTCCATCCCAGGACCCTGGGATCATGACCTGAGCCAAAGGCAGACACTTAACTGACTGAGCCACCCAGGCATCCGTCACCCCATTTTGTGAAGGAAACTCTCTGTGCTCTTGTACTTGGGGTTGAATTTTGGATTCCACTCTGCATATTTCATTTCGTTACCTGCTGACACTTTCCCAGCCAGTCTGAATTCTTGGAACTAACCTTGCCTCCCCAGAGAAAATTCCACACCTTTGTCTCCTTGGATTTGCTGGAGCCCTCCTACCTGTGCTGTCCTGATGCCTTGCTTAACTAGCCATGGAAGATATGCGGATGCCTGGTGAGATCACGGGACTGCCCTCTGTGGTGGGATGTGGAATGTCAGAGGTGGCATAGCTTTCACCCTGTCCTCAACAAGTAGCTAAAATTCTCATGAGTCAGTTAGAACTGACTCACTTACAGTCTCGCTTATAGTCTGTTTAGATGATCTAAACAGTTCAACCCCTACATTCCCAGCCTTGACCAGCTGTCACTGTCATTCTTGCTCTGTAGGGTGTCCCCAGTCACCTACTCACCACACAGAAGGTCCTTCCGCTTGCGAGAATTGGCCGATACCCGGTGCAGCGGCATAGATTACCTATCAGAGAAGAACCGTGCTTATCAGTAGGCTTTATTTTTACTAGTTTCTTTCAAAAGTTAAAACAGACCTAGGTTTTTTTTTTTTTTTGAGAATGTTTAAATAGCTGCCAGACTGTTCAACGCTTTTTTCCTGTTCTTAGAATATGAACCTTCCCACCATGTCAGTTCCAGTTTTTTTCTCCGTCCCAAAGAAGATGGTCATCTACCTAGTGAGCTCACTTGCCTCCGTCCATTAGTTTATTCATTCACTCAACATGTATCTATGTAAGATACAGGAGATCCTAAAACAAGAAAATACAGGCCAGTTCTAAGGCACTATATGATTTTCTGTAATGGGGCCAAGAGAGTAAAGGAAGCAACCGCCAGCAACTCGCAGATTACGAGAGTGTGTCTGTGCTCACCTTCAGGTCTCAATTTAAGAATTTGTATATTTAACAGATAACTTGTTTAGACACTGTTGACACCTGAAAATGGTGTTTATTGATCCTGCAAAAGGGATATGAGTAGGTACTCCTCTGTAGTAACTCAAACCCATTGCAAAATTTAAAGCATCCTTTCAATATGTGAAGTGCTCTGTTGTGGGTGGAACTGCGTTCTCCAGAAAAGATATGTTGAGGTTCAAACACCTGGAACCTATGAATGTGACCTTATTTGGAACAGGACCTCTGCAGATATACTCAAGCTAAATTGAGGTCATACTGGATTAGAGTCCATCCTAACCCTTAAAAGGACTAGTGTCCTTATAAGAAGAGGAAAATTCGGACACAGACACAGGGGGAGAAGCCCATGAGAAGAGAGGGGCAGAGACTGGAGTGACGCATCTATAACTCAGGCAATGCCAGGACAGCTAACAGCCACCAGAGGCAAAGAAGTGGCAAGGAAGAACCCTCCTCTAGAGCCTTCAGAGGGAGCACGACCCTGCTGACACCCTGGTTTCAGACTTGTAGCCTCCAGAACCATGAAAGAATAAGTTCCTGTTGTTTTAACCGACCTAGTTGGTGGCACTCTGTTACGACAGCTCCAATGAAGGCAGCCAAATAAGTCACTGGAGAGAGAACTGAGGTGTCAGGATGGGTATGTGACCTCTCCAGCAAGTGCTCGGCCGTTCTTACCTGCTCCTGGGTGAGCCGTAGCTACTTTAGAAACAACCAGGGGGGCCCCTGAGTGGGGCTGGGATGACCTTGTGAGTAGGGTGGAGCAGCCTGAAGCATGATTCCCGCCTGGCCTCAGGCAGGTGGTGGTTTCTTTCCATGTTAGCCCTACCTCCCAGGGCTTCCAGGAGCTGCTCCTCCGAGGGCTGCGGGTGGTTCCTAAGCAGCGTGTACATGGACATCACCATCCCAGGGGTGCAGAACCCACACTGGGTGCCATGGCTCTTGGCGATCCTCTCCTAGAAGGACACATGAATGAATGATCACAGGCCTTTCTGCTGTCACCACCCCTCCCCAAAGTCCATATCTGGCACCTCCCTTATCATGGTGGAACCCAGTCCCTGAGCAGAGCATCCCTCCCCTGGCTCAGAGATGGCCAGCATCCCTTTTCCTATGCTGTTGTGGA
Source organism: Ailuropoda melanoleuca (assembly GCF_002007445.2). Taxonomy (NCBI): domain Eukaryota; kingdom Metazoa; phylum Chordata; class Mammalia; order Carnivora; family Ursidae; genus Ailuropoda; species Ailuropoda melanoleuca. Next base: position 165,366,892 of record NC_048219.1, on the reverse strand, counting down.
GGAGGTGACTCAGAAGCCTATTCTATCATTACAATCATCTCTCAAGTTCAGATGCTCAGGTCCTTCTAACTGGGAATTAACAGTGTGTAGCTTCTATTCCTAGAGTAAGAATTCTCTGGAAATCAGTAATTATAAGGAAAGTCTGTGTAAGTTTCAAAAACAATTTTCTTGAACACCTCCACATCTTTCTTGTCCAGCTTAATTCTGACCATGGGGCCACCTCCTTTTGATTAATTTGGAGGCTATTTACTGTTGACCTCACTTTATTTTTTTCTTTAAATTCTTCTGTGTTGGCTCAAAAGGAGTTCTACTTTCAAAGATCCAAGATTTTTGTCTGTGCCCTAGATCCTTGCTATTTAAAGTGTAGTCCATGGACCAGTGGTGTTGGTTCCACCTGGGAGCTTGCAGGAAGTGCAAAACCTCAGACCTCTGCTCCAAACCTCCTGACTCAGAATCTATATTTTTAACAAGCTCCCAGATGATTCTTAGCACATTAAAGTTTGGGAAGCCCTGTTCTAGATTTCAGAGTGTTATCCTGCCTGATCACCCCAGACACTCTAGTAAATTCTGCTGGGTCCTTGGCCTTTGCTGACCTTCCTGGAATTGATTCTCATGTTGTGAAACCCAGAGACCCTCTGGGCTCCTCCTGCTGGAAGAACCCACAGTACTGGTGGGTCTGGATCTATGATTCTCCAGTTCTCTATCTCCCTTCTCTGTGACAATGACAGAGGAGCTGGTGTGTTTTCTGCCAACGCATGTCACAGTTCTCTTAAAACCAACCTCTGTGTTCCAGCTTCAAGTTAAAATTTGGAGAAATGGGGGCGCCTGGGTGGCTCAGTCGTTAAGCGTCTGCCTTCGGCTCAGGGCGTGATCCCACAATCCTGGGATCGAGCCCCACATCAGGCTCCTCCACTGGGAGCCTGCTTCTCTCACTCCCCCTGCTTGTGTTCCCTCTCTCACTGGCTGTCTCTTTCTCTGTCATATAAATAAATAAAATCTTTTAAAAAAAATTTGGAGAAATGATTGTGCTTGTGCTCTGGTATAGACAGCCTCAGTTCTCATTTTACTCCCAAGACCTCCTATGCCACAGGGAATAATCCTGCGTTTTATCTTGTGCGTCTCTGACATTTTATTCTATGAATAATATCTTGTGTACAATATTTATTTCAGCATATAGTCACATAGACATCAATCAATGTTTTGATAATCATGCTTATCATTCAAGTAGAAAAAGTAAGAAAAAAGATGATCATCTAATAAAATGTGGATTTCCAACTTTCTTTAAATCACTTAGGTGTTATTACCTTGATCAATATGCATCCAAAGCTTCTACTTACTTGATTACAATCTAGAAGCTCCAGGCAGCACAGCAACACAGCGTTGGTTAAAAAGAAAAAGTTAAGAAGTGAGAAAATTACAATGTGCTCTTACCTGCACAGGGTGAAGCCTGGTGTTGATACTTCCAACACCTTCCACGGTGGTGACAGCAGCCCCATACAGAGAGCAGATGGGCACCAGGCATGCAGTAATGGAGAAGTGTCTTCATATGAGCAACACAAAGAAAATCAAGGAGAGTAACACTGTCCTGCCTCTTGGGGAATCTGAGAAACAAGAAGGGCAGCAGAAACCTCCCCCAAGCCTATCATTCAGCCTGGGGGATGGGGAACTGGAGAGGTGACAGGGAAGGAGAATTTAGAGTCCTCTCTGCTGACTCTGTACTATCTCTAAGAATTGAGGATCCCTAGGGAGAACCTGGGCATTCTGAACTTCAGAAAAACTTTCTAAGCCCATACAGACCCACCTGGGTCTGGACTCAATGGGAATGGACTCATGTCACCAGGAGTATGATTGGACCTCAACTAGTATTTATTAGGATATTGACCCCACAACAGGTAAAAGGCACACTTAAGTCTTTTATGTCTGCATTTGAGATTTTTTTTGCTTGTTAATTTTAAACTCTCTGGGTAAGTTTCATTGAACAGTGGAATGACATGTGTTCTGAGGCCATTTCTTGATTTCTTGGGCCAGTGGATTTGGGAGCAGCCTAAGTCCTGGAATCTGGCCCTTAATTAAAGGATGCAATTGCAGCTCAGGTCCCTGCTCTGCGGGGTTGGTTCAAACCAGCAGCAGAAAAAGCATTATTTTCAGAATCAGAAAATGTGCATTGAAGTCCTTGTTCTAGAATCTTGTGTGACCTTGAACAAGTCACTTCATCTCTTTAAGCCTCAGTATCCTCATCTGTAAAATGAATGGTTTGCCTAAATTGGGGTTTCTTACCCTGGGATACATAGATGTGTCAGGTTTGGCCAGCAAACCCTGAGGTGGCAAATGAAACGATTATTCCAGACACCTTAGTAGGAGAAAGGAGAGGGAGTGGGGACCAGAGGATCTAGGGGTGAAAGGTCCCAAGCCAGGTTCTGCCTCCATCTTTATTGTGAATGTTATCAACACAACAAAAGAATAAGAAAAACAAGAAGGAGGGGGCGCCTGGGTGGCGCAGTCGTTAAGCGTCTGCCTTGGGCTCAGGGAGTGATCCCGACGCTGTGGGATCGAGCCCCACATCAGGCTCCTCCTCTAGGGGCCTGCTTCTTCCTCTCCCACTCCCCCTGCTTGTGTTCCCTCTCTTGCTGGCTGTCTCTGTCAAATAAATAAATAAAAATCCTTAAAAAAAAAAAAAGAAAGAAAGAAAAAAAAAGAAAAACAAGAAGGAACCTGAAGCTTTAATCATCAGGGCAATGGCATAGGGAGTATCGTGTGATGAGAACAAGCTGTGCTCGTGAGAAGTGTGCAGACAGGGAGTGCGTGACCGCCAAAGAGAAATGTTTCTCCTAAATGAGCATTTACTCCCTGGATGAGTGCATTTAGCCGCAACGAGGATCTGGCTGTTTTCAGCCCAGAAACCTTAAAGGGGGCCCAGTTTTCTGGATACTCCTTTGCTTTTCAACTAGTCTCAGCCAGGGAGGCATGTGTTTATTAAATCTTATCTAGCCAGGCATTATGAATTCCCACATGGATGGGCCTTAGGAGGTCTGCAATCTCCCTGAAACTATGTGCAAAATATAATTAGTTTATGTACGTTCTGGGGAGAGCTCATTGCTTTTATCAGATTCTCAGAGCGGATGAAAATCTAGGGAGGGTTAGAATCACAAGATCTTAGAGACATTTAGCTCTCAGATGGGAATACAAGCCTGGCAAAGAAACAAAGAGCCCACTGGCCTCCGGCTTCTGGGTAGGGTACCTTATGTTCGCAGACAGCGGGTCACGCTTAGACACCATCACCGTGCACGCACCACAGCCTCCACTTCCACAGGCGTACTTGGTTCCTGTGAGGCGTACTGGAGGGGCTGGTCAAGGAAAAGGTGCCACGCACACATGTTACCCCCCTATAGCTGCCTCCCTAGGGTGTCGCTAGTGAGGGAGGGCTTCTTTGGGGGTGGGGGTGAGGGGTAGGTCTGAGAAATCATTTGCCTGCCAGGTCTCAGTAAAGGCCACTCTAGATCCTATTGGTTGTGTGATACTGAACATAATAACTTTTCCCTGTCTGTCTTCTCACTTGCAAAGAGGGAAAAGTAATACTGACTTTATCTTCACAGGCTTATCATGAGCATCTTATAGGATGATGGCTATGAAAACCCTTTGAAAAGCCCTATTTCTTTATAGGTATTCTGGGTTCCTATCATGTAATTGGGAGAGAAGATCTTATTTTAGCAGTTCAATGTATTCTAGTTTTGTCCAATTGTATTGCATTTGTTTTGTTTTTTAATTATTTTATTTTTCTTTTTAATTTTTAAAATTTAAATTCAATTAATTAACATATAATATATTATTAGTTTCAGAGGTAGAGGTCACTGATTCATGAGTCTTATATGATACCCATTGCTCATTATTACGTCATGAGTCTTCCTTCATGTCCATCACCCAGTTACCCCATCCCCTCACCCCTCTCCCCTCCAGCAACCCTCAGTTTGTTTCCTATGATTAAGAGTCGATGGAAAAAACATCCAGTGGAAAAAAGTCTCTTCAATAAATGGTGCTGGGAAAATTGGTCAGCTACATGCAAAAGAATGAAACGTGACCACTCTCTCACACCATACAAAAAGATAAACTCCAAATGAATGAAAGACCTCAATGTGAGACAGGAATCCATCAAAATCCTAAAGGAGAGCATAGGCTGCAACCTCTTTGACATCGGCCACAGCAACTTTTTTCATGACACATCTCCAAAGGCAAGAGAAACAAAAGATAAAATGAACTTGTGGGACTTCATCAAGATAAAAAGCTTCTGCACAGCCAAGGAAACAGTCAAAAAAACTAAGAGGCAGCCCACAGAATGGGAGAAGATATTTGCAAATGACACTACAGATAAAAGACTGGTATCCAAGATCTACAAAGAACTTCTCAAACTCAATACACGAGAAACAAATAAACAAATCATAAAATGGGCAGAAGATATGAACAGACACTTTTCCAATGAAGACATACAAATGGCTAACAGACACATGAAAAAATGTTCAAAATCATTAGCCATCAGGGAATTTCAAATCAAAATCACATTGAGATACCACCTTACACCAGTTAGAATGGCAAAAATTTACAAGGCAGGAAACAACAAATGTTGGAGAGGATGTGGAGAAAGGGGATCCCTCCTACATTGTTGGTGGGAATGCAAGTTGGTACAGCCACTCTGGAAAACAGTGTGGAGGTCCCTTAAAAAGTTAAAAATTGAACTACCCTATGACCCAGCCATTGCACTACTGGGTGTTTACCCCAAAGATACAGACGTAGTAAAGAGAAGGGCCATATGCACCCCAATGTTCATAGCTGCATTGTCCACAATAGCCAAATCATGGAAGGAGCCGAGATGCCCTTCAACAGATGACTGGATTAAGAAGCTGTGGTCCATATATACAATGGAATATTACTCAGCTATCAGAAAGAACGAATTCTCAACATTTGCTGCAACATGGACGGCACTGGAGGAGATAATGAAAAGTGAAATAAGTCAAGCAGAGAAAGACAATTATTGTATGGTTTCACTCATTTATGGAACATAAGAAGTAGGATGATCGGTAGGGGAAGAAAGGGATAAAGAAAAGGGGGGTAATCAGAAGGGGGAATGAAACATGAGAGACTATGGACTATGAGAAACAAACTGAAGACTTCAGAGGGGAGGGGGTGGGGGAATGGGATAGACTGGTGATGGGTAGTAAGGAGGGCACGTATTGCATGGTGCACTGGNAGAAGGGGGAATGAACCATGAGAGACCATGGACTCTGGGAAACAAACTGAGAGCTTCAGAGGAATTGGATAGGCTGGTGATGGGTATTAAGGAGGGGATGTATTGCATGGTGCACTGGGTGTTATACGCAAGTGATGAATCATGGAACTTTACATAAAAAACTACGGATGTACTGTATGGTGACTAACATAATAAAAATTATTATTTAAAAAAGAGTCTATGGTTTGAAAACAAGTGAGTGAGCCTTTGGCAAAAACTCCCGTCTTTACTTTCAGATCTCACCTAAAGTGTCCTTCAGCTCTCACTTGGTCAAAGTCCAAGTCAAATCCAGGCTCAGACTTTACCCTCTCTCTTTAGTCCTCCTTCTTCCTAATTGTGGTCCATTTCCACCCAGTTTAGTTTGTGAGATTGGATGTAATTCATTAGACTGGTTCAGAAGATTTTAGAATCACGGATTTTTTTTTTTTAAGCCATAGGGCTTGTTCATCTAAATTAAGTTTTAAAATCAGATGCTTATCAGAGAGGTATGTAAATGAGTAGAGTGGGCTGCATGTAACTGGAGAGCTTGTGCCCCATTCTAGATAGGGTGCTAGGGACAGCCCCTCTGCTCAGCAAAACAGCTATCACACAGCAATGACTATTTTCTAATTTCTCATGAGAAGCTGAAAAATCTTGATTTTCTAAAATACAAGATTTCCTAATTTTCAAATATTGATAACTAACTAAACACCATGTGGACTTTCAAACAAAACTTGTCCATGGGTTGACTCCATCAATTTATAATTTCTGCCATTTCTTTATTCACTTTTTGGCTTCTCAGAGAGATACTTTAGACCTACCACTTAAAATGTTTGCCATTATGAAGATCTAAATTTCAGAATATAAAATGGTTGGGAAAACCTCTCGTAAGAGAACGGATGTAGGGAAAAGCAATCTCTTCCGAAGACACATGCTCTTCCCGAATCTGGAGAATCTGGTTTCCTGCCAGGACAGGGTACATGCAGCGCAAACCTCTATTATATAACTACCCTCTTGGGGATTTGGAGAGCCCTTCAAGGAATAATTAGTGCCGAAGTAATGAGCTTATCTTCTATTTCATTGCTATTAAATCCAGATATAAGAAGCTCTGGGGAAATTTCATCCTCTCCAAATAGCCCAATTAACTTAATATCCTTAAAACCACTGCCAAAAGTGAAGAGACAGCAAGGGCCAATGGGGTTGATGGGAGATGGAGAGGTTAGATTAGTTTTCATAATCATAGCAGGCTTAAGTTTTAAGGCAAACATAGACACTGCCCAGACTTTGATCAAAAGGATCCAGTTCTTTCGTAGGAAGGTCAGCAGTGTGACTTCTGGGTCCACATTCCTCTCTATCACCTGTGTTGGAAACAGAAAAGAGATTATTATGGGGATCGAATGGGTGACCCAGGGTAATGTCTGCTGTCCTGCTTGATTTAGGGACTCAGGTATAATACTTTCATTTGCCCAACTATTTTTTGCTCTGAAGGCAAACAAGTTTCACATACATGTACAGAGCTGAAGACTTGCCAAGTAAGTGTGACAACAATGCTTTTATATGCAATTAGAGTGGGGAGTCCCCACTGGGTAAGCCCCCACTGGGAGTTACATTCTTCATGTTTGCTCCACTACCTGTGTGTGTGGAATCTTCCAACTCAGTCTTTTGTACTCTTGGGATATTTGAAATTGGGGGGAGACTTGGATGCTGTGTGTGTGTGTGTGTGTGTGTGTACAATGAAGGATCTTGGAGGGAAGATGTCTAGATAGGAAGAGTTTCTAATCTGGCACTTCTGAGACACCTCCAGTGGGGAACACATATGATTACATCAGGGACCTCAAGAGTTGGTGGCAAAAATGGGAGGTGGGGAGAGTTGCTGTCATCTTGAAGAGGTCCCTGAGTATGCTAGTCCCCGCATGGCAGAGCGGCTAATGTTGAGATTTGTTGTCCCAGCCCAGGAACCCAGGGTGTCCCTCTCCTCGAAGAGTGGGGGATTATCACTCAGAAGCCTGGAGGGATCTTCTTTGGTGCTTCTTTCCCACTTGCTTATTTTGGTATATTTCCTTTGACTTTATCTTAGAGTGTCCTGTAAACACCTCCAGCCATTCTGTGGCATCAGAGGAAAGGAAGACACAGTGGGCTATTCATGTTAGGGTCTTTCTTTCTCCCTAGAAGAAAAACATGAATTTGTGTAGGCCCCCCAAAAAGTTTCGGGCTCATGATTCAGAAGGGATTAGGAACAGAAAATAGACAAAGGAGCCTCCAAAGCCTAGGCCAGTGAAACAAGTGAATTAGGGCTCAGCTCATGAATGAAGGTTTGGAAAAATGTATGGTGGCTGCTGGCTGTGGAGACTGGTTACAGGAGAGAGAGTTACACAGAACATGATGAAAACTCTATATTCTATCTCCTTTCTTGGGGTGGGAGGGTGGACATGGCCAAATCCCAGTTAGGCTTGTGGGATTGTAGCGTGAATGGCCTTGGAGGAGGTGGCAAGACTGAAGCGAAGCCACATGCTTTGGGAACTACAGAATGGTTCCCCTGAGAGATAGAGGCTCATGAGCAGAGCAGACCTGGCACAGGGCACTGAGGGTCAACCAGCAGCCTGTGTGGATGGATGGTGAGCTGTGACAGGGGGATGCTAGGGGAGAGCGACAATGTGTGCCCATTCTTCTTGTCACATAGGTTCCCCTAAAACTTAGTTGCAACCTGGGAAAGAGGGGATTGAAAATTGACTGCAGTTACATTTCAACTAATTCTGATTAATGAAGCCTCAACAGAAAAATTAAGTTGATAAATACAAAAATAAAGGAAGTTCTATTTCTTGTCCTCCTGAGCTTGAGGATCGAGATATGTTACTAGATACAGTGCTTCCAGGATATCAGGCCCAGTGCTAAGTGCTTTATAAGGACTTAGCGGATTCCTAATAGAAAGAAGCATCTCGTTTTTAATCTTTTTAGGAAGTAGATTCTAGAGACGGGTACTCTGAGGCTCAGGGAGGTGAAGTAACTTGCATAAAGTTATACAGTAAATGGCAGAGCTGGAATGGAACCAGACTGCCTGATGCCAAAGCAAGTGTGATTAACCCCAATGCTTACCACCTCCCCATGTTCTCAGAAGCTAAGCCTTGGCTGAGTGGACAAGAGGCCAAATTGCTATGGGTTCCTAGTCCCTGGCTTTTTGTCCCTGACTGGACAAGAACTGCCCTCAAGCTAGTAGTTTCCTGCTGTTTCTGCAAGCCACAGTAGTATCATCCAACACTTACCTTTCTCCCATTCACAAAGAAAACCAAGTCATCCGATTTCGATGGGCAAGGCATTGCACCTGTAAATAAATTTTGCCTTACAACTCGAGGTGTGGATGTTCTTTGGCACCAGTCAGAGAAATGAATATTTAGTGCCAAGCAGCTGAAATCCCTCCCGGTGCAGAAGTAGGCAGCTTAGCGCTCCAGACAGCAGGGCAAGTGGTGGAGGCTTCCCTGCTTTGTGGCCTCTTAAGTCTAGGGCACCTGTGTGGCCCAGCCTCTTCCTCTGCTTCCCACCAATCCTAGCTTAAAAGCTTGCTCCACGCACCACCCACTCTTCTTGTTTTCTTGTGAGTTGGAGGGCTTTAGTGTGAAAACCATTAACAACCACCTAAACTTAAACCCACTCTGCACACTGTCTCAGTCCCAGGAATATATTCTGGACAGATTTCATTCTTCTCAAAGAGGGCTAGAAGTGGGCTGAGACCTACTTTTCCCAACATTTTTCTTACTCTAGCTGCAGAAGCTTCCTCATAAGAAATCATATGGGTAAGTGCACTCTGTGCCCTAAAGTGGACGCGTGGGGTGCCACAATCACCCAGCCCCTCTCTACCCTCCCTACTTCCTCCCCACCCACAGGATTGCTCCACTGGGAAAGAATGATATAGTCAAGGCAACCACTTTGCAGGTGAATAAAAAGAAGCCCAGATATGTGAAATCAGTAGCTCAGGGTCACACAGAAAGTTAAGTGGCAAAGCAGGAACCCAAACCAAGATCTCTTGGCTTAAAACATCTTCAGTGTATAGATAGATTCCTTAATAAAAAGAAAAATACAATTTTTGGTCTTTCTGAACCTCTCCAGTTAGATATGAGGAGATAAAATCAAGCAGTTCTTGTTCTTTCAGCTAAAGTAATGCCTGGGATTTGGCCTCACGTATGAGTAAAGCAGGTAGCTGCTCAACTGGACTGGTTTCAAGAGAGGAAGCAAGACCTCTCTGCTCCCTAACACTTCCTTCACAAGTGCATGCAGCCTTGGCACACCACTGTTAGTCAACCCTTTGTCTTAAGCTGAACTCACCTTGTGACAGGGCCTCAGGCCAGAGACGGCAAAGACCTAGCATCCTCCCGACTTGGCTGAGGATGATCCTCTTTCCCACTTGGTCCACATGTGGCTTCCGAATCCTGCCCACCACAGAGCTAGTCCAGAAACACTCCTAATCAGATGGAGTTAGTAGCTTCCAACTTTCTTTACAATTCTAATGCTGAGGTTCCAGGCACCTTCCTACACTTGTGGAGACAAGTGTTTACACACGTGTTTGGGTGTGTATGCAGGTGTTTCAGATGTGTTAAAAAGTTGCTGAATAAACCCACAAAAGGGTCCTGAGAGGAGATATTGGAGATCATGCTGTGAATCAGGTATGGCCTTTAGGTCAGTGTTTTTGATTATATCACTCCTGCTAAAAATACCCTCAATAGCTCTCTGAGGCCTGGAACATAAGGTCTTAACTCCTTAGCCCAGGGTGCAAAGCCCTCCATAGTCTGCCCTTGTTTCAGGCCTTAGACTCTTTTGCTTTTCAAAAAAATTTCATGCTCCAGCCAAATTACTCTCCTCACTGACATTCTTCTGCTTAAATATGACATTGCTCTACTCAAAACCTTCCAATGTCCTCCCAGAGCACTTAGCAAAACCCCATATGATTTCTAAGGAGGCCCCATGGGACTAGCCCTGCCTACTTCTCCAACTGCATCTTCAACCACTTCCTCCCTTGTTTGTAATCCCTGTTATCTTGGTCTGAGATCTTTCCTGATCACTCAGTCTGCAGTAGTATCTCCAGCACTCTCTTTTCTTCCTCACTGATTCATTTCCTCCATAGCACTTGTTGCTACCTGACATGAATACTTGTTCACCTTTCTATTGGCTTTCTCTACTAGAGTAGAACATAATCTCCATGAGGGTTTGAACATTACTTTCAACTCACCACTGTATCCTAGAATGAGTAAATTCCCACAGAATAAATGCCCAATAAGTATTCGTTAAATGGCCGAAGAAGGCTCTTCCATGTCTGCAGTCATAACAACCCTGTTCCTATCCTGCTATGATTGCCCTCCCTCCCTCTTTATTGATCATCAAAAACCAGCATTGAACTTTCTCTCCCTTCTTTTTTTTAAATTTAATTTAATTTTGTTTACATTCAATTAATTAACATATAGCATATGATTAGTTTCAAAGATAGAGTTCAGTGATTCATCAATTGTATATAACACCCAGTGCTCATTACATCACGTGCCCTCCTTAATGTCCATCACCTAGTTTTCTGCCCATTTCTTGACTGGATTATTTGTTCTTTGGGTGTTGAGTTTGATAAATTCTCTATAGATTCTGGATACTAACCCTTTATCTGATAAAACATTTGCAAATATCTTCTCCCATTCTGTAGGTTGTCTTTTGGTTTTGTCGACTGCTTCCTTTGCTGTGCAAAAGCTTTTTATCTTGATGAAGTCCCAATAGTTCATTTTTGCCTTTGTTTCCCTTGCTTTGGAAACATGTCTAGCCAGAAATTGCTGTGACTGAGATCAAAGAGGTTGCTGCCTGTGCTCTCTTCTAGGATTTTGATGGATTTCTGTCTCACATTTAGGCCTTTCATCCATTTTGAGTTTATTCTTGTGTATGATGTAAAAAAAATGGTCCAGTTTCATTCTTCTGCATGTGGTTGTCCAATTTTCCCAACACCATTTGTTGAAGAGACTATCTTTTTTCCATTAGATATTCTTTCCTACTTTGCCAAAGATTAGTTGACTATATAGATGAGGGCCCATTTCTGGGTTCTCTTTCCTGTTCCATTGATCTATATGTCTCTTTTTGTGCCAGTACCATATTGTCTTGATGGTCACAGCTTTGAAATAGAGCTTGAAGTCTAAAATTGTGAAGCCACCAGCTTTAGTTATCTTTTTCAACTTTCCTTTGGCTATTTAGGGTCTTTTCTGGTTCCATACAAATTTTAGGATTTGTTACAACTCTGTAAAAAGGTGGATGGTATTTTGATAGGGATTGCATTGAATGTATAGATTGCTCTATAGAAGCATAGACTTTTTAACAATATTTGTTCTTCCAATCCATGAGCATGGAACATTTTTCCATTTCTTTGTGTCTTCCTCAATTTCTTTCATGAGTGTTCTACAGTTTTCAGAGTACAGATCCTTTATCTCTTTTGTTAGGTTTATTCCTAGGTATCTTATGGCTTTGGGTGCAATTGTAAATGGGACTGATTCCTTAATTTCTCTTCCTTCTGTCTCATTGGTAGTGTATAGAAACGCAACTGATTTCTGTGCATTGATTTTATATCCTGCCACTTGGCTGAATTCCTGTAGAAGTTCTAGCAATTTCGGGGTGGAGTCTTTTGGGTTTTCCACATAGAGTATCATGTCATCTGCTAAGAGTGAAAGTTTGACTTCTTTGCCTGTTCAGATGCATTTTATTTCTTTTTGTTTTCTGATTGCTGAGGCTACGACTTCTAGTACTATGTCGAACAGCAGTGGTGATAGTGGACATCCCTGCTGTGTTCCTGACTGTAGGCGAAATGCTCTTAGTTTTTCCCCACTGAGAATGATATTTACTGTGGGCTTTTCATAGGTGGCTTTATGATATTGAGGTATGTTCCTCTATCCCTACACTGTGAAGTGTTTTAATCAAGAAAGTTTGTTGTACTCTGTCAAATGCTTTTCTGCATCTATTGAGAGGATCACATGGTTCTTGTCCTTTCTTTTATTTATGTAGTGTGTCACATTGATTGATCTGTTGGTGTTGAACCACCCTTGCAGCTTGGGAATAAATCCTGCCTGGTGGTGGTGAATAATCCTTTTAATGTACCGTTGGATCCTATTGGCTAGTATCTTGGTGAGAATTTTTGCATCCACGTTCATCAGGGCTATTTGTAATTCTCCTTTTTGATGGGATCTTTGTCTGATTTGGGGATCATGGTAATGCTGGCCTCATAGAAAGAGTTGGAAAGTTTTCCTTCCATTTCTATTTTTTTGAAACAGCTTCAGAAGAATAGGTATTAATTCTTCTTTAAATGTTTGGTAGAATTCCCCTGGGAAGCCATCTGGCCCTGGATTCTTGTTTGTTGGGAGGTTTTTGATTAAGGCTTCAATTTCCTTGCTCATTATGGGTCCGTTCAGGTTTTCTGTTTCTTCCTATTTCTGTTTTGGTAGTTTATACGTCTCTAGGAATGCATCCATTTCTTCCAGATTGCTTAATTTGTTGGCATATGTGTTCTTATAATTGTTTGAAATTCTTCGGTGTTGGTTGTGATCGCTCCTCTTTCATTCATGATTTTATTAATTTGGGTTCTTTCTCTTTTCTTCTTGATCTTGATAAGTCTGGCTAGGGGTTTATCAATCTTATTAATTCTTTCAAAGAACCAGCTCCTAGTTTTGTTGATCTGTTCTACTGTTCTTTTGGTTTCAATTTCATTGATTTCTGCTCTAATCTTTATTATTTCTCTTCTCCTGCTGGGTTTAGGCTTTATTTGCTGTTCTTTCTCCAGCTCCTTTAGGTGTAAGGTTAGGTTGTGTATTTGAGACTTTACTTGTTTCTGGAGAAAGGCTTGTATTGCTATACATGTCCCTTTTAGGACTGCCTTTGCTGCATCCCAAAGGTTTTGAACAGTTGTGTTCTCATTTTCACTCTCCCTTCTGTCAATTCTAAAAGCATTTGCAGATCCAACCGCTTCTTTACTTTTCATTTAATAAACCAGGAACTGGGAATCTAGCCTCTTATCTGCCACTAATAGTTGGTTGTCTTCTTGATGTTTGTATCTCATTTTCCTAATTAGGTAGCAAGCTCTTGGAAGTTAGAATAGATGGTTGTATCCTCCACAGTGCTCAGCATGGATGACAACTTGTTTACTGAAGGGATGAATATATGCCTGATTGGTTACTTAAGATACTTTTAAGTGAAGGAAACATTAGTGATTCATTCATTCATTCACCCAGTAGGTACTGACATACCATTAAATATTTATCATTGTGGGAAGCATGGATCAGGGGAATTAGCTTTGTTTTGGGGAGGGGGATCAGGGAAGGCCTGAGGAAGAGACATCTAGTCCTGACAGATGAATGGGAGCTGATTCTGTGAGATCTAGGAATGGAGGGGAGGCTGCCTGGAGAGAGAAAAAGTGGAGACGGAGGCTTTTCTTAATGGCTGCTTCCATTTAGAAGAAAACTGACGCAGGGATTGTTTTTCAGGGTCCACAGTCCATTCACCACCTGGCTCTGCCCCTCGGAGAGGGAAACTAGTGAACACCAAGAGCTCATGGTTCCCACTGACAGGAGCAAACACACTGACAATGAAAAGCTTGGATCATGGGGTTTCAAAATACTTATAGGAATAAATCCTTCAGGGTCAACATAAAATACAAGCATTTAACATAGAAGAACAGTTTTAAGGTACTAAAGTGTGATTATGGTATTAGATTTGGAAGATATAAAAGTAGTTTGAATTACGGAACCAAATACATTAATTGCTGGGAAGCTGAAATCTGACCTTGAATGGCTTTAGAGAAGTGTTTTTCAAACTTGTTTCAGCCAGGGAAACATTTGTTTGAATGAAATCTTATAAAGTGTAAACAAATTAAACAAAAGGGTTACTGCTTAGCCCAGAGGGCTGGGGGTGAGGCCTGAAGTCCTCTGGTTTTCTCTCCTTCAGAAGGCCCCAGGGCTCTGGGGAACTCAGTGTAAAAATGACTCACTGCAGAGTGAACAAAAGGTTGCCCACAGTATGAAGGTAGCATGCAGTCTCTGCCAAGGTTTTCTGACTCTCAGATCTTTGTCAAGACAAAGGGAAAAAAGCCACCACTGCTTTTTTCTTTTTTTCCTTTATGAAAAGGGAATGCTAAATTTCTTCACTTTAAAATGGATTATTCTGGTGAGAGAAACTTGACATATATTGGCCAATGAGATTTTATGTTTGTTATAAAAAAAGGTCTTAAAAGACTTACATCAAAAAGTCCCTGTTACCCAATGGAAGAATTAATATTGGATGTGACACTTCCTCCCCAACAATCCAAACAAACCTATTTCTGGAAAAAACCTGCAACAACTCCTGCTCACAGATGTAAATGGAAAAGTACTGGCCATGACTTCAGTGTCCCTAAGGTGTTGCCTTCTGTGGTGAGCTCTTCAAAACCCAAAGGCAGAACACAGGCAAGCGGACCAATAATAGGGCACTTTTAGGACCCTTGGGTTGGTCATTAAACACCTAGATTCAGACCCTCTAGTCTCAACCGTTTTGACTATGAGGCTCCTTCCCTTCCCCTCCCAGGTCGTATCTCCAGATCAAAGCACCTGCAGATTCTGGGTCTGGTGAGTACCTGCTTCCTGGCATCAAACTTCTGGCTGCCGCAGTGGCCGCTAGAGGGCAGGAGACTAGCAGCTGCGGGTTTCTGAGAGGAAAGGGCAATGGGGACCGTGTAGGTGGAGCAAAATATCCTCTTCTTTCCCGAATAAAGACCACCCCATCTGAGGAAAAGGATCAAACAATAAAGTAATTCAGATGGAAAGAGAAAGGGGAGAGGAAGTCTAAGTGGACAGGGCAGGCTATTAGGGAAAGTGTAATATAAATGCTAAAGAGTCCTATAATAAAGGAAATTCAGTTAATAGTCTGGAACCAAAACAGACCACAGCCCCAACAACTTAAGGGTTGGGGTTTGCTGGGAGAGGGGAAAGTAAAAGCTACAAAAGTATTATTTCACTGGGGCAAAGGGTGGAAATATGGAGATAGAGCAGGAGGCCGGGAAAGTAACTTTTCATGGGGGAAACATTTGGTATCTTATTTTCAAATAGTGGTAGAGAAATATGTGTTTGTTTCTTAAAGTAAATGGAAATGTATAACTAACGGTATAGCAGAACCTCAAAATTAAGAGAAGAAATGCAATTACTCATCTCTGAACAAACTAGCAAAAACAACAAAAAAATGGAAACCATAGTTTAAGATACTTTATATTATGTATTTGTGACATGATACTGTTAAAAAATAAAATTCAAATGAGTAAATGTAAAGATCTAATTGGCTTTATGCAACAATTCATGAATTGGGCAGCATCCCAAACAGCAAAGAGAAGGGAGCTCCCTCAGGGTCGGCCTCAGGGGCAGAGAGCCTCCTTGCTCAAGGCCGTGCCCTTCCTGGGGCAGCCCTGCCCATGACACAGCCTGTCCATTTCAGCCTAAGGGGGACAAGTCATGGGAGCAGTGCTTGCTTCAAGGCTCCACGCTGAGTTCCTGAGGCCTCCAGGGTCTTGCTTGACTTCTCCCTCTGCCCCATTCTTCTTCTCCAACCTTCCTGTCTCAAGTATCAATTCCCTGAAAAACATCCTGCTCCCCATACTCTGTCTCAGCATCTGCTTCCAGAAAATTTAGCCTGTGATTCCACGTGTTCTGAGACTGTGAGGAACTTGGCCAATTTCCACCATTGAAAGCATCAAGTGCAGAGTATTTAAAGATTTTTTCCTTTAAAGAAACAACGTAGATGTCCCAGCTCTCCTGTCCCAGCCCTCTTTTTGACCAATCCCATTTCTAAAACCCAAGTGCATGTGAGTGTCTGCAGGTTCAAGACACCGAACAGAAATCAAATCCCTCCCCACTACTATTCGGTCAGCTCCATTTGCCCAGTGTTTTTGTAAGATGGAACAAGACAGGTCTGTCATCAACTTTTGGTCCAGGAGAAGTAAGACGTCCTTGGCCTTGCAGGTTGAACGGAGCAAGGAGGACACAGCGTGTAGACCTGCCACACGTTACTTCTCTTCTGACGAACTTTTATTGAACCCACAATTAAGCAATAGCCACGGTAGGTTTCTAAGTAACAAGCAATGACAGTTTTGCCCAAAGTTAATAATGATCGTGTGTTTTAATCATTGAAGGGCTCTTGATCATTTATCACTGGTTAGAAAGATCATATCCTACACTTCTGTGCAACTATCACTGTAATAACAATTTAAAATTAGACAGTCAATAATTAAATTTTAAGATACTTATCTAAATTAGTACTATGGATTAAGTTTTAATATAATAGATACTAAAAATTGTCAAATTTTAAGGGCATTAGAATTTGGTATCTGCTATCCTATAAGATGTACTATTTTTGTAAATACTTTATCCCAAACCCCAATTCTTCAAGTTAATTAACTTCTGCTGAAGTGATCAGACTTATTTTGCAAAAATTCAATTTCTGTGTTTTCAGAGGCTTTGACCACACGGTCTATGAAGTACAATACTTTTTAAATTAATTTGTGTCTGTGATAAATGTGTCTTCCTATTTTACTGCTAGAAAAATATACCAGTAATCCTATTTTTGCTGCTCTGTCTGGCACAGTTTGTGTGGGTTGGGTTCCAGGCAAACTAAATTATTGGGTGAATTCAAATAGACATTTAAAAATATATGTACACACACACACGCGCACACACTCACACACACATACATATACACACACTTCTCTTAGAATAAGAGACACTGACTGACGGACGAGAATTTTCTTTGGAAAGAAGGCTTTCCTTTCTACTGACAGCCTTCTATTCTTCCAATCTGGTCTCAAACACACAAGAACAGTCATTCACACACAAAATTACTATTAATAAGCGCAGAGCTTTAATATCTGGTATACGGATCCCGACAAGTGATTTAATTTGTTTATTTTGTTTCAAACCTCATAGGGACTGAACATCTTCTTTGGCATAACCCTGCATTTCCTCAGGAAAATGCAATGCAAAATAGCTAAGAAATAACTGAAAAATCAAACAAACAAACAAACAAACAAACAAACCCTCAGGTTTTCTCTGCTCCTCTGAAATGGCAAAAGGAAGGTGGTGCTGATTTCATCTTTTGGACACTAAGCGAAATCAAGGGACTGCAGAATGATTTGAGATCATTGTTTTACTCTATGTGGTTTCCCAGGAGTGGAAGACACTGTACCATGAGCATAGCTCATGGCAGATGAGGACCAGTTGGAGGCTTGGGATGGTTTACACCCCTAAGCCTCATCTAAACAGGCCACGTGGGAGTGGCATGAACCTGAGGATCGTGGTGGGCTTTCAGTGCTGGAGATCACCAGAGCCAATTATGCACATTTCTTCCAACCCCATGTTCAGAGACCTCATTGTTAGTGGTTTAGAATTGGCCAAGGTGGGTGTGCTTACACCACAGAAATTGGCAAACACTATCAATTATGGATTTTTCCAGGTGAGCTGGTTATCACCATCACACCACTGACTTTGGGGATCCAATCCTGAGAGTTTTGGGGTGGATGATTTTAGGGGTGATCAGAGTTCTGAAGAACAAAGCATGAGCAGTTTCTGGAGTTGCTGAAGATAATAGGTACTGAAAACTCTACCATGTTTCAAAATCATGATGCTGTAGATCTTCAGGATAATGCAAATGAAAAGAAGAATTTTTGATTCTAAGCTTCATTATATCTTTTGGTGTAACCTTTTGTCCTAAAACATAATCATGCAGCAACCTAAACCACGGAGAATAACTAAAAGATACTAAAATTATCCTTGACAATCAGGAGCCAATCTATAATTCGTTTTGGTTTGAAAATTTTAAGGTGAATCATGTATTCTTTCATTTTCTAAGAGAAACATAGGATTAAGACACGTGGATGGACCAAGGTGTAAATGTTGAAGGATCATCTCTAGGAATCTAAAAAAAATCAAGAGGGAAGATAATTATTAATAAAATGTTATATATGAAAAACTTGTAATTCAGAAGAAAAATTGTTTTTTTTTAAAAAGAACAAGCCAATGTCCATTTTATTCTTATCAAAAATATATAGTTTTCCTATTCCTTTCAATCCTTGAGTCATAAATCTCTTTATCCTCATAAACTTCTTATGTTTGGGATAAGATGCATCTTATTCAGAAGCCCTGTTACTTTCAAAGGCATAAAGTGCAATCTAACTTTATACTAGACCTTCAGTTAGGGCTGCAGTAAGCAGTTCAATATAGGAATAGTTTCTTATGTTGGTTCTACACATATTTTCAGCATCTGGAAAATGAAACTGTGTTCTATTAGTGTGTCATTACAAGGCATATCAAAGAGTGCCCAGTGACTTTGATATTTTAATTTAAATTATTTTTACTAGTTTGCTTAACAAATACTTTCTGAATAATTGACCAAATCAGATATCTGTTTCATCTAATTTAGTTATTAAGGTGAAGTTTGCTACCATGTGGATTTGCTACTAGCACTGGCTCAATTGAGTCAGCTTTTCTTCGGGGTCTGAAACAAGCCATCATTTGAAGAGGTCCACTCACTTTGCAGTTGCTTTAAAGTATAAAGGTAGTAGCAGGTAGAGGCAGAGTGAGAATTTTCATTGGAAAAGATGAACCTGCCCTGGGATTTTGTCATGGTTACCAAATCCATACCAAGAACCTGAAAGTCCACGTAAGTGGCGATTACCACAGAGACCTCTCCTCACCACCCTTACCATGTCAGTAAACTGATCCATACACGTCATCCTAATAAACTCAGGAGTTGCTGGGCTATTCAGGGTGAAGGTCTTGGTCAGCCCCCTCTCTTTGCGGGCAGCAGTCACTGCATCAAATATGGCGAACAACACGGAGGATCCCAAGAACATTCCAGCCTCACCCAACCCCTGAGAAGAGGGTAAAAGGCTGTCAGGAATGCATGGTTCTGTTAGGACTAATTTGTGTACACACACACACACACACACACACACACACACTCACTCACCTCTTCTAGCTGTATAATCATTAGACTGGAGCATGTCTGAATTGCCAGAACCGAACTCCCCCCATACTGATTTGTGTGTGGGGTCCTCCTCAAAGTAGCTCATGAAAATGCCCCAGGACATCAGGATAGTGGGGCAGCTAAAACCTCCTGCTCCTCTGCTCAGGTAAAGTCCTAAAAACCAAGGCCCTTGGTGCCCTCTAGAATATTCCACTTTGGGCTCCAGACCGTTTTTGTTTAACTCAAAACCCAAACAAAACAACCACAATCTTTGTAGCTGAGCCTGAAAGACAGTGAGGTGGTTGACTCTAAAGAGTGAATTGTTGAAGTTGCATGTGTGCTATCTTCCCTGGTATGTGCTGGATGTTTCTGAATTAATAGTGTAGTGGCATAATATTTTGAATGATTCACCAATGCATCTTTGTGTTGATTTTTCTTCTTTCTTTCTTCAAAGTAATCTGGTCTGTGGTCTGTGGTTAGGGCCTTAGTGGAGAATTGGCCTTTATCTCTCTAAGCAAATAAAGCCTATTGCTGGCTTTGATTTTTACTCTAAAGCAAATGTAGAAGGAGAGGTTTCCTCTGAAGACCTGGTAGAAGGAGGGGTTTCCTCTGAAGAGGAGGAGGGGAGCAGAAAGGTCTTATGTCCTATCTGGAGCACACTGGCAGGAATGTGGCTAGACCCTAAAAGGCAGGATTGTACCCTGTGTCAGGATGGTCTTTAGAGATGGTCCTGGTGCAGACGTAGAGAGAGAGGCCATTCAGACAGGAAGTCCTGCTTTCCTCCCAATCTTGACCTACTTTTAAGAAGGAGAGGCAATTTCCTGAAAAATCTAAGGTTAGCCTGCCATCTGTCTGGCCAGATGTGGGCTCAGAATAGAACTTAAATTGGGGGAAGTTGTGGGTTTTTTTTGCGCACTTGTGTTCAAGAACCTCACCATAGGTCTTTAAGAGCCAATTAGAGCCCATATGCTCAAGGGAACATAGGGTCAATACCTCTTATATCAGCAGCTATTAACAGCTCAGAGCAAATAGTGAGAAACTTATTTGAAAGCCTATTCCAATTTGGGGAGGTGTGGAGAGAGGCAGATAAACAAGAAAGAATTGAGTCTGGAGGACATTCGAGAAGGGTGCAGAAAAGAAAGTTCTGGGCTGGTGAAATTTGCTTACAATTTCAGTTTTATCTCATGGTGGCACTTAGCCTAACGACCCAAGATGTTTGACTCTTCCTTGACCTTTCTTGTTTGATTAAATTTGTTTCATGATCTCTCTCATGACTGAAGAGTCTACTCGGTCTTCTGAAGTCAGTGAGCACCACTCTGCCATGAATTTGCTTTTCTTTTCCCTTTTCCTGTTGGGATTTTTAATTCAAAGGAGTAAACAAACTCAGGGGACTCTTTCATTATTTCTTGAAAGAGTAGGTTGTAATAGACTGAACTATGCTCCCTCAAAATTCATATGTTGAAGTCCTAACCCCCTACTTCAGACTGTGACCATATCTGGAGACAAGGTCTTTAAAGAGGTGAAGTTAAATTAAAATGAGGTCTTTAGGGTGGGCCCTAATCCAATACGACTGGTGTCTTTATAAGAAAAGGAAATTAGGACATACAGAGAGAGACATCAGATGTGCACACAGAGGGGATGGCCATGGGAGGACATGGTGAGAAAGTGGCCATCTGCAAGCCAAAGAGAGGCCTTGGAAGAAATCAAGCCTTGATCTCGGACTCCTAGCCTCCAGAACTGTGAGAAAATATATCCCTGTTGTTTAGGCCACCCAGTGTGTGGTACTTTGTTATGGTAGCCCTACAAACTAATATAGAGGTCTTGCGTTCTTACCTTGGAGGAATAGATGGCTGTGGGATTTTGGGAACGCACCAAAGTGACATAGAACTCTTCTGGTATCTCAGTGACAGTCGGGATTTTGTAGTCATCTGGACTTCTAGAGTAGAGCACACCTTCTGGAGAATATTTCAGTTCCTCTATGGTATAGAATCCCATGCCTTGGATAAATGCTCCTTCAATCTACAGGCAAGAATTTCGCAGTTCGTAAGTATATGATATTGATTGAATAAATATTCCAATGTGACTGAAAATAGTGCTCTGAACCATAGTGAGTCATTCTTGACAGCCTGGGGTGGACTTACAAAGGGTCCTTCAGGGTCTGGTGCTTGCCATCTTGCCTGGCCTCATCCCTAGTTCTTCTTGCCCAGGTGACCCACCCGCCAGGTACCCGACGCTTGACAAGTTCCGGGTAATTCTCAAGCCCACCAGATTTCATTCAGACCTTCAAGTCTTTGTATTGCAGTTTCTCCTGACTCTCTTCACTGCTCCCTACCTCAGGTTGTCCTTCTGGAGAATTCCTATTTATTCCTCAAGTTCCTGCCTATTTGGAGCCTTTTGGATCCTCCTGGGTGGATTTAGAAACTACTTCCTCCAGTAGTTTCTTGAACACATTCCCCCATCATGGTGGCTCTCGGAGGGTATTTTCCTTGTTCACATCTCCCATTTTGCTCTTTCTCATGTTTATGAGCATTTTGAGGCCTTGGCCTTCTTGTATTCTGTTACTAGCATGGGGCCTGGTACATAGGTTCTTAATAAATTTCTGTTGAATTAGATGAAAAAGAAGCAAACATTAAAGGAACATGAACTAGAATAAATGGAACACTGTAGGTTATTATAATATTTGGATTTCTTTACTTCCCTTTATAAATTACCATGTAGAGTAGATAATGTTAAATAAGATGGGATTGAAAAAACTTTTATTAAATTAAATATTTTTTATTAAAAGTCATGATGAGTTCTATTTACAAACTAATATGCCCTAGGGAAAAGGTTTAAGGGGTGTCTGCCTGGAGGTTAAAGAATTGAAGGAGAGTTATAGTTCACATTTTATTGGAAATGTAAAATTAAGGAATAAGGTATACAAATCTAAATTCTGTATTTGGATATTTCCAAATGCTTATCCCTAAAGGAAAAGATCGAAGGTCAAGAGATCAAGTCTAACATACTTCTAGTTTTCTTTCCTTTTCCAATGAGACAAATGTAGGGTTTTCTGGATCATGGCATCTCCCTTTCTGCCTTTGCTTAAACAATAAAGAGGCAGAAAGGAGCTGGGAGGAGGGATAGGAAAGGGAAGGGGAGGCGAGGACTGGGTGAGCTGTGGTTCTCAAACTTTACAGGCCTAAGATGAATTTCAGGTGCAGGCTAAACGTGCCGGTTTCTGTCTCAGCCCAGCAAAGTTAAGATGGAACAAGTTTAAGCCTGGACTGAATTCCTGGGTTCAGGAATCCATGTTTCCAATAAACACTTATAAATACTTCTGTTGCAGAGTCTGAGAACCACATTTTGAGAAGCACAGAGGGATCAATAAAATTGTTCCTTATAAAGCCCAATGGCTAACCCAGATAAACCAATCTCTTAGGGTGCTGGGAAGCTGTTGGCAGTCGAAAGTACCATGGGTCTGTCAGGTGTGATGCCTCGCTTCTCCACTGCTCCAGCATGCTACTCAGGTGGACCCCAGGGACCGGCTGCCCAGCCTCACCTGGGGGGTGGTTAGTAGGTCTGGGGTGGGCTCATGTGGCCCATCCACTGGCTCCACCTTCAGTAACAAGACTAGAAAAAAGCAAAACTACACCAACAGCTGGAAATATTTTAACTCAAAGTTTAAAAAGACTTTCAGTGCATTAATTTTATTGTTTGTGAAATCAAAATCAGAATTAAATTCTGCAGGAGGCTAAAAATTATGTTTAAGTATTTCTTTTTCTTTTATATTTCCTTAAATTGCAGTCTGTTTAAATTTAATTTGAATTCTAATGTAACTTTATTATTTCGTACTTACATAGTGTTCCCTCATTATGAACATATTAATATTCATGAAGAAAAATTAGAAGGCACGGAGAATTATAAAGCAGGATAAGCCACACATATTCCTGCCATACAAAGACAATGATTGTTAACTTTTTCTTGAATTTTCGTCCAATATTTTATCTATTTGTGTGTGTGTGTGTGTGTGTGTGTGTAAAACACATAATATATATTTCAGAGTACTTGCACCAGGTATAAACAACATTTGGAGGATTCTGGGGAATACTTTTCTGAATGGAACTGACCAAAAGTTCCTATGGTCAGAGGGTCCTGGTATTACTCACCTGTCCAATGTCCAGGGCTGGGTTTATGCTGAAAGCAGCATCCATGAAGATGTCAGTTCTAAGGAGCTGTTCCAAGAGAAAATACATAGTGGAAAATATGATTTATTTAAAATAGATCTTTACTAAAATTATATATCTGTCCCTGGTTCTTCCAGCTGGAGGACCAAGTTGATTGTCATGAACAACATGGAAAACAAGTCAATGTTTGTGTTTACACTATGCAGATGGTGAACACAAATGTTGCTCTTTACCTTATGAGCCCCAGTCAGACAGTCAACTTCGACCTCAGAACAGGATGCTCCATAAACATAATATGGATAGGGGTCACCTTTCTCCTTCTCCCAGTCCATATACGTCTGGTAGCCTCTGAGAAGAGAAACCAGCAGTGAAAAGGAAGGGCCCTTTCCCCAGTGGTGGTCTCATCGCTCACTATACTGTGGGGCCAGGAGATGAACGGAGCACCCTCCCCATGGCTGCCGGCCTCCCTCCCCTTCTTCGGCAAGGGGTGTGTGTGATCAGAATCGTAGTAGGTCCAGCGCAGACACGGGGAGAAGCCCCACTGATGTCTGACCCCTACCCTCAGGAGGGCAGTTACTGGACTGGGTCCGAGTGTGTGGAAATAGCTGCAGGTCCCTCCTGGTGGAGTCCCTAGGCCTCCCCGCCATGACCCAGGCCTGAGGGTGACAGTGGGGACTCGGCAGAGCTCCCGGGCTCTCCGGGCATCTGTTCAGACTGATGAGTGCACACCATCTCTGCCCAGCTGTAATCTAACCCAAAGTAAAAATGTCCTTTACTTGAAATATCCAGTAGTCGAGAGACTGATGGATTCTTCAAAGGCTTTTGCAATCTGGAAGAGATGATAGGTTACCAAAGAAATATAAATTTAGGGAGAGTAATGAAAAATACCTTTCTTCTCTTGTTTGGAGCAAGCTTTCTTACTGTATTCACCTCAGTCGAGATGTACACCTTGTGCAAGGCACGGGTCATGCTTTTCAAGAGGGATGTATAGGGGCAGCTGCTAGCTATGCCCTGAGGCCCTCTATTTTTTGGGTTGCACAGTGTAGAGTTTATTATTTTTTAACCCTTTTTGGCTTTTTAAATTAAAGAGGGGGCTAGACCATACTCGTGTACTTTTGTATCTACACAGTTATGTATATATACACACATGTGTTTATATGTGTATGCGTGTGTCTATATATGTATGTACTTTTACTCTGCTTTTTTTCCCAAATAATCTGATGGACTGTCTCAGTATATTAAGTCAGCTTCCTTACTGGATTAACCTGGGTGGGGCTGGGAATAAGAATACTAAAGATAATAATAATAATAATAACTATTATTATTATTAAAAATAGAGTAATCCTTTGATAGTAGGACTGCTATTATCTCTGCTGCTCTGGTGAGAAAACCAAGGTCCTGAGGCACTGAAGGTGAAACTTGTCTCCCAGAGCCAGTAGTGACAGAGCAGGGACAGTAACCCTAATGTGTGTTTTACTTTAGAGCCCATGCTGTTATCATTCTCTGTGAGAAATCAGGCTCTGAAATAAAGTCAAGTTTCAGTGAATCCAGACATTGCTTTTGCTTTTTTGGAAAAGCTGAAGTAAATGTTAATAAATGCTTTGTTTCTTGAATGGGCACCACCCATCAGCCCAGGCACTTAGGGCCATCGCCCAGCTGGACGTATCTGCCTTTTCCTGGCAGGGATAATAGAACACTCACCCAGTCCTCCCATCTTCCTTCAGGGTTTTTCCTGATGATTGGCTGAAGACGGGCCATAAGAATTTGGCAGGCATTCTAAAAATAAATATTTTGAAATGACATCAGAAATTAAAGGACAGGAAATAGCAAAATGTTAAGTATTCAAATAAATTCAAATGGAATCTGTCAGTTTTGTGAATCTGCTTGCTAGTCCTCTAGGCAGGGTTTCTTAACGTTGAGTAATGTAGGGAACCCCTCTGAAGGAAACAAATATTCTATGGATCCTGCTGTGTTGACATCCATTATTTTTTGTTATAACACTGTTTTAATATATGCTAATATAAAGCTAGTTGAGTCTCCTTAGAGTTATAGCCCTTTTGTACCTTTAAAGCAAAAATAAAATGACAAAGCACACAAACCAGTCTATATACCAACAAAATTCAAAATAACAACATTAGTTCAGTTGGTTGATGATGTTGTTTCTCTGAAGCTAAATTGCTGCTTGGAATGTGGCCATCTTGGCTACTCTCGCCCACGTGCGGTGGAGTTGAGTGTGCCAGCTGACAGAGCAATTTTCTCTCCATTCTTATTATGTAAATTACCACTAGATTTTCATCTGCACTTTATACCTTGCCATCAGCGGCTCTTCACTGGGCAAGAAAAAACAGCTTTGACCTAGGAAGTCCATCTGTGCTGTTTTCTTGTTGCCTTGACACAAAGTATACTTCTTGGTCCCAAATGTGGTCAGAGGTCTCATGGCAACACGTCACTTATAAAGTGGTCATTCTGATGATGCCAAATGTGCTTTTTAAATTTTCAAAACATTATCAGTGAAATAAAAATAAGAAGGAATGAGGTGAAATCTTAGACCCTTGAGATTACACCTGCTGACTCCTTGTGTCAGTGGGCTCCAACCTGGCCTCCACCCTTAATTCAAACATGAATCTCTTCATATCTGCCCTTACGTACTCATCTCAGCCTCAGATCACCTCTCATGCCCCCTTTTAGTTTCTGCTCCTTCTTTTCTATCATCCCCTCTTTGGGAAATGGTTTCTGGCTTCTCCTTGTTTTTTTTCTTTTTTAAAAAATTTATTTATTTTAAAGAGAAACAGAGAGAGCATGTGAGGGGAGGGGCAGAGGGAAAGAGAATCCTGAAGCAGACTCCCCACTGAGCAGGGAGCCTGACACGGGGCTCCATCCCAGGACCCTAAGATCATGACCTGAGCCAAGACACAGCGGCCTAATCGACTGAGACACCCAGGCACCCCAGAGATCCTTGTTTTCATAAATCTCTTTGCTGATTCATTCAGCTTTCAATCACTGACCTTCTTACAAATGGGTGCCTTTCAAAAGAGGTCCACATCCAAGGCAAACCTAGGTCACAGGGCTCCTGCCTGCCCAAATATCAGGTATTTTTCTCCTAATTGTGTCCTGACCTTATACTCCTACACATAACTTTACACTCAGCAGTCTGACAGTCTTCCCTTTAAGAGAGTGAGATATTGCAGAGAACATTTTCATTCTTTTGTGACGTCCCGGATTCCTTTCTTTGTATGGAGAATTCTCTCATCTTATATCCCTTGGTAGGGTCACCTCCCTCTATTGAAGTTCTAAATGCCAGATACAAATTTCCTGGTTTTTACATTACAGAAAAATTTAAAATACATAAAAGTAGAATAATGCACTAGCCCCCCTTATCTAGCTTCAAGAATAAACATTTACACCCTAATCTTACCCATCTACTGTCCTTCTTACTTCTTCTACCTTGCTCCCTTTTGCTCTCTCTGCTCCAGTCCCCCAGGCCTGCTGCAGCTTCTCAAGCATAGTAAGCTAGCTCCGTCTGCTCCCAAATACCTGCATGGCTTCTTTTCTTGCTGTGTTCACAACCTGGCTCAAGGACTGATTGATTGATTGATTGTCTGCTGGAACGTAAGCTCTACGAGATCAGGCTCTTTGGACTTCGTCCTGTTTCACTTAGTGCTTTACCTACCCTTAGTGCTTGTACTACCTAGCACATGGTAGGCCCTCAGTAAATGTTCATTAAATCAATGTGGGATCAACAAAATAAGTGTGAAGAAGTCACACAAATTTATGACTTTTTATGATGACTTTTCATTATAAAATATAAAAATATTTCTAAAAACACTTAGTTTCCTTTTTTTAATCTTTTTTTTTTTTATAGTATGTCTGCTTTATCAATGCCTAAGACTATGCCTAGCCATGCATTGGGTATCTTTGTGCCACCTGTGCTTGCAAGACAACTAGAATCTAGATAAAAGGTGAAAAATGGACTCAGTCACCTACATGTTTTAACCAAATTGGAATCTCCCAGACTGTTTTTCTTGGGTGCTGATTCTATAGATATTAGGAGGGGTTTTATTAATGAGAATGTTTTCATGGTTAAGCAAGCTTGGGAAAAACAGTGAAACAAAGTTAAAGAGGTTTCTATACTGCAGGACTTGTCAGAGCATTTATTATGCTCATATGCATCATAAGCCTCTATGAGCGGGATGTAGTATGCAACATTTTCCAAACTTGTTCACTACAGAATCCTTTTTTTCCACTGAGAATGTCATGGGACCACTGTTCCAAGGAACGTACTTTGGGAATCACGGTTCACATGATATATGGGCATATTCAACAGGCTGAAATTTTCTCTTTAAATCAAGGTGTTTGTCTTTTGTGGGTCACTAATGGTCAATCAGTGGTTTTCTGGAGGTTGGAGGGTGGGGAGAAGGGAGGTGGTGGTGGTGGCTTTGTTGCATGATCTCTGCAAGCCACCCAATGATTCTATGAGATGGGTGGTAGTTAGGTAAAGTTTTGCAGAAGAGGAAACTGATCCTTAGAGAAGTAAAAGACAGGTCAAGCCCTTCCTGGAATGAGGATGTCCTGTTAGTGATGCACTTACTCTGCACTTCTCCAGTGTGCTGGGGTGAGGGCAGGGAGAGATTCTCTCATCTAACACAAAGGGAGGTTGCTGAAGGTTGCAGGTTTCACATGCAACCGAACATTAATTATGAAAAACAGCCCAGGACAGCAGAAAGAGCACCAGATGGGAGCCCCAGAAAACTGGACTTGGAGTCTTGGCTTCGCAGGTAATTAGCTGAATGTTCTGCAATCAGCCACTTGACTTCTCTTGGACTCAGTTTCATCTTCCATAAAAGAAGGGGTGGGACAAGGTCTCCTCCAGCGCCATCACTGAGTAACTGAGAACTGAAAGTCACCTGTACAGCCTTCCCGTTGATGTCTGCTCCCATTGACGCCGCTGTGAAGCTAGCATTGGGCACTGTGACGGTACTTGTTTCAGACAGGTGTATATATGACTGGGGGATGTTCAGTTCTCGACTAGCCACCTGTCAGAAGCAGAAGAAGAATATTCTTTGTTTCATTGACTTTAAGCATTCCCCACAAATTAAAAACATTTTAATTCTTGTTTTGAACGGAATATAAAACCTGACTGTCCTATTGGCACAAACAATTAAGACAGCATCTTGGGTTTTAAATGTAGATTATGAGTTTGAAGCAACCAAAGAAACTTTTTGTGCTTGCTTTTTATACCAGTTTCATAAGAGCCATATGGCAGTATGGTCACTCTGGGACATGTAGTTTAGTAGGACACATGCAGTAGTCAAGGTTGAGGCCTGATCTTACTGTTTTACCTTCATCTTCTTATGATTTACAGATAATTTAGCAGATTATGGTTCTTTTGTGGGACATTTTGCAGGCATAAGGATTTTGTTGTAAAGAAGCAAGATACATTCAAAGAAGGCCCTGTGGATTTTTGTAATTTCCTAATTCCAAACACTCTATTAAATAATATTATTTCCTTAAGGAAAGTATCTTCTTCCTATTTCTCATTGGGTGAGAAGCTTTGTCTCCGCCCCCCCCCCCGCACACATACCTGCTCCCACAATTTGATTCAGGTATCATATTCAACACATTCTTATTTAATATTAAAAAAAGAAGGAAAAATTTCCTATTGCAAATAATCTCTTGTTCTTTAATAAGTATTAGAAACGCTTCTTTGAATTAGTACACGGAATGGCCAGTCATGTGGAGTTCCTAAGTAGATTGTGAATTCTATGAACATAATTTCTCATCCTTTTAAACACATTCATTTTTAATTGAAGATCTGAATTAACATTGTATTGCTTTGAGCAGGTGCCACAAAGCTGAAAAGTATTTTATCTTTGAAAACCAGAATCACACTTGTCAGAAGACCTGATTCTTTTTGTTCAGGAAGAATAATATCATGTATTTCCTCGGTTCCAACACTCGCTTCCTTCACCCCCCTACAGTCTGCATTCCTGAAATCAAGATGAGTCTTACAGTTGATCCGTGCATGTAGCATGATGGTATTTCTCTTGGTCAACAGGAAAAAGGCTGCTAAACTGACTGTAAGGAGCTATACTTTGTTACAGTGGAGATGATGGGCACTTATCTCACCTGAATCATTTTGGTGTGAAGACCTTGTCCCATTTCACAGCCACCATGAGTCACCAGGACGGAGCCATCAAGGTAGATGTGGACTAGAGCAGCAGCCTGGGGGAAATAATTACACCAGTTTGGAAAATGATGAGGGCAAATGTTGCTGAGAGTTTAGCTGAGGTTGCCAGATGAATGGTTTTGCTTGATTGAGCCCATCTCTCACTGTTTATACTGAAGAAGAAAGCCTTCACAGGTAGTGACAAACAACCCCTGTCAATAAACCCCAGACTTGAAAGCCATCAATGTCAATGTATGAATGGTGGCTCATCTCCCCTCCTACCAGTCTCTGGCCTTCTGGGGCCTTGTGTGATTGCTTTGAGGCCACTCCAAAGCCCCACCTTGTACGATAGTTTATTATTCTTCTCTCCAAGACAGGGTAATTAATTTTAAAGCAAATAGAACTTGTAGGAGTAAATTTCCAGGCAAAAACTCCCTTGGATACTAGAGGAGCTGGAAAAACCTTGAGACATTTTAATGGTTGCCAAATGCTGCTGACGTTCAGGATCATGGTAGGGAAAAAGGATGGGTCTCATTCTGGAAATTCCAACTTAGTAGAAGTTTGGAGGCAGAGCCTAAGCACCCATTTTTTAAACTCCCAGGTGATTTTGATGATTGGCCAGGTTTGGGATCCACCGATTTCATCCAAATTCTTCACTTTGCACATGGGGGACTAGAAGCCTGGGGAGGAGGAGAATGGCCAAACCCAGGTGCTTAGTTTGTGGCAGAGTCAGGACTGGAACCGACAACTCCTAAACTCGAGCCCAGTGTCCTCCACACCTATGCCAGGCTGTCTCCTTCAAACTTACTGCTGCTGTCTTTCTCTGGGGCTGACTCTTCCAGTGGAAGAATCCACAGCCTGTGCAAGTGGCTCCAGGGACCAGGCCATAGGAGGAAGGAGGCTGTTCTATGTTAGGTGGTTTGCAAGTTGCTGGAATTTTTCTTTACAGCAATTCCTCTCTCATGCTAGTGCATGTGGCCCAGCATCCCACAGGTGCCCCCTTGGGACCTCGACCCCTGTGCTGATGCCCATGCCCCTGCTACCAAGCACGGAAAATATCAACTAATTTAGCTATGCTGGTCTCCTGAGTCTGAGGCTGTATCTCAGGGCTGTCACATTCTCTACAAGAACTTTTAAACTTGGTGTTTTCACCTAATGATAATCTAACGAGAGTAATAGATAACCACTTAACAGTGAGTATTGCCACATGCTTTCAGAGCCCATGTTAGATTTTATGTTGATGATTGTACAACCACCAAGTAGGGCTATTTTAAGTAATGGGGCATATTAGAGACAAGAGGTGGGACAGTGAGTCAGCACACCCTATGTAGGCATTTAGGATAAAGATTTCAAAATGCCTTGTACAGCAGCAACAGCCGGAACTACCATCATTTTGTGAGCAAGCACTTAGTTTTATTTTTTTTTTATTTTTATTTATTTTTTTTTTTTTTAAAGATTTTGTTTATTTATTCGACAGAGATAGAGACAGCCAGCGAGAGAGGGAACACAAGCAGGGGGAGTGGGAGAGGAAGAAGCAGGCTCATAGCAGAGGAGCCTGACGTGGGGCTCGATCCCACAACGCTGGGATCACGCCCTGAGCCGAAGGCAGACGCTTAACCGCTGTGCCACCCAGGCGCCCCGCAAGCACTTAGTTTTAAAGAAGCCATGTCTTCTACTATATTAAGTTAATGTTATTATTTTCTTACTGGCATTTGTGATACTATTTTTATTTAATTTCCAATTTTGTTTGTATTTTATAAAGGCATAAGAGCTAGAAGAAGCTTATTCCTTGTTTTGAGATTATTCACAGTTAAATAACATCAAAATAAGTAATTTAAGTGATCACAGGGTCCGCAGAAGCTTTCCTTTAAAGGGGGTCTGTGTGTTATTCTAGCTTGAGAAGCACCCCCGGGGGAAAGACAGCAGCGACTCCAAGCCGTGCAGGGCTCCTGGCCTTCCCATCTCGCCCTCTCATTTTGCTTTCTGCCTTGTTAGTGGACACCAAGGAAGGGTGTGTATGGAAGATAATCTGGTGAGAGGCATTCATACCACGAAGGGGGCCTCTATTCCTTCCTTGGCATACGTTTGTTAAGGGGTCATATCAGATAGGGATAGAAGCAAAAAATAAGACAGAATCAGAAGCAGAGCCCCATGAAACACTGTTCAAGGTGAAACCTAAAACAAGGCACAGCAGTCACGGAGCTTTCACGTAGTAACTCCAAGTTCCTACGTGAATGGGGTGGCTCTGTCTGTTCTCGTGTGTTTTTGAAAGCTCTGTCTTCAGATGACCCCACTGCTGCCACTAAGAATTTAGGAAAGAGAGAAAGAGATCCTCTTATTTCTCCCAATTCTCTCATGGATTTGAAATTAGACCTCATTCCCCAATGCTCATGTTTGGGGCCCTGCCCAAGGTCAGACCCCTCAAGCTAGACTTTACCCATTGATCACTCTGAGTCCCTGGTACCATGTCACACCCGATCTGCCCTGATACCTGTGGTCTCCCACACTTGCCTAAACCTGCTTTGTTCCCTGCTGTAGGAATCTGCCCCGGTTTCTTCTTTCTCCCTGCAGGAGGCCATCCCTAGTTGCAAAGATTGCCGTTTTCAGACAGCCAGTCATGTGGAAAAGGGCTTCTGGTGAGAAGACAGACACCTCTCTCAACCTCACCTGATTGTAGTAGGCCACAGGGAACCCAACGGTAAATTTCATGGGGACTGCGGCAAGCCCCCTCTTCTTCCAGTAGTTCTTTTTGTTAAATTCCTCTGTAGCCAGTTTCCTAGCAGAGAATGAAGATTTCTCCAGACATTCTTTCCAGCATCTTCGCAATGGCTCTGGATTAAATGTCTGCTTGTAGGCTGTTGTGCTAATTCTCTTATACATGTTTATTTCTTTAACCTGAAAGACAATAAAATGGATTTTAAGGACATAGGCTTACTCCATTAGTGGGGCATGGGTTTTTGCTATATACCTGATATGAAGAAAGTCTTTCTAAAAAAGGAAACTATTTAAATGTCTGTAAATATGCAAGTGCAAGAGTACGTGTATAAACATCACAGTAACAGCAATAACCACAACAGCAGAAACTACTGGTGAACACTTCATCTGCTCCAGGCTGTAGGCTAAGTGTCTTATCTCAGTTAACTTCACCATGACCCTGAGAAATAGCAGGTACCAACTATTATGAACCCTGCCACAAATTTTGTTAGTGGTGAGACAAAATTCTCCCCACTCAAAATTATTCTACCCCTACACAACATTTCCTTATTCTTTTTTTTTTTTTNCGGGATCACGCCCTGAGCCAAAGGCAGACGCTTAACCGCTGTGCCACCCAGGCGCCCCAACATTTCCTTATTCTTAACTGTTCAGATTAGCTCCTTAACATCTGCAGCCGTGGTAGAATGTCTGCACAAATGGCAATCATTTCATTCTCCGTGTTCATGCTCTTAGGTGGCTTCGCCCTCACTCTGGGATTGGCCATGTGACTGCAGGCAGACACGTGAGGGCTCGCCACACTCCTGCCACTCTTGGGAAATCTGTGATCACCACCACGAGAACTAACTTGGGCTAGTCTACTGGAGGATGAGACTCTGGAGGTGAAGTGGACATGACCCTTCTCAGCTGAGATGTCCCCCAGACTAATTGGCCCAGTGACCACCAGGCACATAAACGAAGCTGTCTTAGACCATAAAACTCCAGTTGAGCTGGCTGAGACCAGAAGAGTTACCTAGCTGATCCTGAGAACCAGAAGAAATACTTTCTGTTATTTTAGTCCATTAAATTTTGTGGTTGACTTGTTATATATCAAAAGCTAACTAATACACAGATGGTGTACTTTATTTCTTTGAATCTACTTAGAAGCTGATATAATGCTATATGTAGGCACTCAAGATATATCTGAACCAATGCTGTTTTGTTAGGGGGTGCTGACTTATTACCTCTTCAGGGGATAAGTTACATTGCGATGCCACAGCAGCCATGTAAGCTTCCGCCACCACTGCAGCCTCAGGGAAGCCATATCCTCGGAAGGCTGTGTTGGATGGCAAATTTGTCTTGCAGGGCCTACCCCGGCACCGGAAATTAGGAATATAATATGCATTGTCCGACTTCAGCACGATGAACTCTGTTACCTGAATTAAAGCAAAACAAAACAACACTTCACATCTATCAAATATTCAAAACCACTTAACCAAATTTTTTCTCTAACTAGAACCCTTCATAGAATTTATCTACTTTGTATGACAAATATTCATGCAAATAAAGTGTGACACATACAGCTCAACTGGTAGCCTCTGGGAAAGGCATATTTCTTACCGACTCAGACTCATCAGGAGTGCATCCACCATTGATATAATATTCAACATCAGCAGCTTTGATCACACTGTTGTTCATGAATCCAATCTACAAAGTGATATAAGTAAAACCACTTTCTCGATACAACCACGTTAGTACACAAACACATGTAATCACAGTTGTCAGTCTACCTAACTTATGAAAATGGTTTGACGTAATAGTCACCAGAGGGACACTGAGGCTGATGCCCAAGTTGACTAGGATTCCAAGAAAGTTCTGGTCAGTTGTAGGCAGCATCCAAATATTCCTCTCAAGTGGTACGGAATTTAGTAACTGTCCTTCCTGTCGGTTGGTTGGTTATCACTGAACAATGTTTTAGGCAATTTCCTAAAATTTTTTATCTCACTCACTTTGTATTTTCCGAGGAGTGGGTGGCGGCCAGCAGTTATCAGCATGTCATCACCACGCTCTAGAATAAACCGGATTGGGCGGCCAGTCCTATAGGAAATGACTCTATTAATATGCTGGATGCTTTATAAATTGTAGAAACAAAGAGATGGGGAAGGGGGCTTGAAATAATCAGGCTTAGTGGTTTTCAAGGGGGGAAGTCACATGCTTTAAACAACATTTCAGAAGTTTGTGGGGGACGTTAAAATAAACACGGCTCCTATTATTATCCTGGTTTTATCATGTCTGAGAATTTATATATTGAAATGCTACATTATTTCGTTTTAAGTTACTTTCGCTCAAAATTTTTTATATGACATTAGGGGATTGTATGATTATTTTGCAATTATGTGTATAAGTAGGTTATATTGTTATGAACTTTACTTTGGGATATTAAAAGGGGCATTAAAATAACTGCCACGGGGGATTTTGAGGCTGGAAAGGTTGAGAACCAATGCTCTGTTGAGCTCAGGCTCCTTTTCATTCAGCTCCCTGTTCATAAAATGTCCGTTGAGGACTCTGGCTTCTGAAGGAATGTTCCTGGTGCGTGCACACCCGTACGTATAAGACGGCCTTTTCTATTGTTGGAAAGTGCCAATGACCTAAGGCATTCACAGTTCTTCCTTTTGTAGTGGTAGCCTAGGATAAGTTAAGTTTGTCTTGAATATTTGGAGAGGTTTAGTAGTTATAAGGTTCACAAAAGTCACAGCTATTCCTGTGTCTGGTTATTCCATTTGGATGATGGAGAGGCTAAGTGAACATTCCCAGGAGCAGCAGACACTGGTTTTTTTCATGACAAAACCTGTCCCTTGTAAGGTTAAGGTTTTGACCCTCCTTCCACACAGGCAAGCTCAGCTTGATTTATTTTAACAATTTAAAACATAAATATTTTAAAGAGTTAAAGTCAATGAAAAAGTAATACATGGTTACGTCTCAGTCAAGACACACAGTGATTACATCTATTTTACCCTATAATCTTACAAGACAGGTAGATATTATTTTCACCAGTTTATGGGTGAAGAAACTGAGGTGGCTTGTCAAGGTGACCTTGTGAGTGAGCGGCAGTTCAAGAGCAGGGTTAGAACACAGATCCTCTGGTTCTGGTCCAGTGTTCCTCCGCCCACGTGCTAAGTCCACCCTTTGGAGATGAAAGGCTGTGACCTGCGGGATGGAGGCTGGGGCACACGACCGGAAGGACACGATGGTCTCTGCACCGCCAGGAGCAGCTGCTACCACGACAATTACTTGTTGGCGGCCACGGCACCGATGGCTCCTAGCAGAGCAGGCTTGGTCACTTTTCCCCCAAACCCTCCTCCAATTCTTTTCACGTGGCAGGCGATCCTACTCCTTGGAATGTTTAATGCTGCAGCCACAAATTCCTGCAAGAGGTAAGTTCCCGAAGCCACATAAGTGCAATTTGATAGTTTATTTCCTCACCTGTATACTTCCTGTCTACCTAGTCAAATCCGTAATTCAACAAATAGAACATTTATTTCGTTCTAAGTATGGGACATACTTAGTTCCATAACTTAGAATATTTAGAGCTGTGCAGCCATCACCATAATCTAATTTTAGAACATTTAAGCATCCCCAAAGAAACCCTAGACCTACTGAGCAGTCACTCCTTATCTTCCTCTGGCTTCCCAAGCACTAGGCAACTACTGATCTAGTTTTTGTCTCCATAGATTTACCTGTTTGAAACACTTCATATAAATGTAATCATACAATATGTGATCTTTTGTGACTGGCTTCTTCCACTTGGCATAATGTTTTCAAGGTTTTTGAAAGCATGTTGCCCATATTGTAGCATGTAACAGTACTTCATCCCTTTTTATGGCTGAATAATATTCCACTGTATGGATATACTGTATTTGTTTACCCATTCATCAATTGGTGGGCATTTGGATTGTTTCTACTTTGTAAACAATGCTGTTATGAACACTCACATATAAATTTTTGTGTGGGCAGATGACTTCAATTCTCTCAGGTAGATACCTAGTCATGGAAATGTTGGATTTATGTAGTCACTATCTTTAATATCCTTAGAAACTGCCATGCTATTTTCCAGGCTGTGCCATTTTTCATGCGTATCAGCAATGTATGAAAGGCTGTGAGTACCCTGTACCCTAGATACCCCTGGGAAATGCCTCATTAAGTTAACTAATTATACCTTAGAAGGTATTGATGATAGACAGCAATGGTAACCTGGGCATGCATTTTATCCATTTGGAGCTCAGACCTGCATATTCTCTGTCAAAAGAGAGCTCACAGGTGATCTTTATCACTTCTCTCAATTTATAGAAAAAGATATTGGTGCCTGACAACTTGTGGGAGATTACATAGGTTTTTCGAGGCAAAACCATAACTCCTCACTCCTCTGCTGTCCACTTCAAAACTTGTCACCATGGAGGCCACAGCCACATCCCAGCTCAACATCAGTTCCCTCAGACTTTCATTTTGCCTTGAATAGTAGCTTCCTCCTCCCACTGAGCCTATCTACCCCTGCAGGATCCCAAGGTACCAACCCACTTTGCTCTACCAGGAAGCCCTCAGCTTTTGATTTTCCCCTCAGTAGTGCTTGTCATTACTCCTCCTCCCAGTATAGCTGTTTAAGTATCCCCCTGTGCCAGACACTATTCTAGACCCAATATCTCCACATCTCAGAAGAGGGGAATGTCAGAGGATTTCCTTTACTTGCCTGGCTGCAGCAATGCCTTTTATCTCAACCACTGGAATAGGACTGGAAATCACCTGCTACTGCATGAAAATGCAATCGCTTTACATGTGCATCACCAATACATACAAACACTGAGACAGAGAAGTGACATGAATGAACCACAAAGGGAAATTCAAATATAATAAGAAGGCTTTGACATCCCTGACATTATGTTTTACACTATCAGTTGCTTTAAGGGTAAGATTTATCTTACCTATGTTTTGGAAGGTAGCAAAATTTTCATTTCTCTTTGAAAAGTCTGCCCTTTAAGAGAAATATGTGCCCCATTTTTTCCATTCTGGATTGTAGCTTATGTCAAATATACAGAGAGTTTGAGTTACAGGAGTCGAGGGAATCCAAAGTTCCCTAGAGCAGAGTGCTTGGTTGTAGGGCCCTACAGCACACCACATCTGGAGTTCCATTTTCCAAAAATATCCTGTTACCTGCGCATGGCTTGGAAACTGTGTTCCCAGGTATAGGACCATTTCTTTATCTTCCTGTTTTGGGATAGCCAGGATAGTTTGCGTTTCCATGTAGAAATGTTCCTGCCCTTCTACATGGGCCTCACCTATAAGGTGTAAACACAGGACAATGCTTAGTTTAAAATCCCAAACTGGGGGCTCTCAGTGTATTTGGTTTATGAGGAGCAAGTTGCTTTATTAGCTTATGGAGAGCTGGAATTTGTATCATTTGGTTAAACCACTTTTTTTTTTTTCTAATTAAGACTTGTGTACAACCAGCTATATGACCCTGGGTCATTCACTTCCTCCCACTTGGCCTCAGTTTCCTCATCTGTCTAATGGTGTGGTGAGATCTGTGATGTGCTGGACTTGAGCATACAGACTAACCTAGCTACACATGCAGGCACCATCATCTCTTTGGTGAATCTGGCCAAGTTATTAAACCCTCATTTCGTCCTCTGTAAAATGGGGAGGGGGGAGAGCAATAACAGTATGTACCTCAGTCCAGTGATGTCAGGATTACTGAGTCACAGATCAGTAGTTCGTGAAAGGACACAAAGGTTTAAAATGGTAGAGCTGAGGTTGTTTCTTTCCCTAAAACCAGCTTGCTCCTGCTGGTTTAGCTGAGATTTTTGGCTTGCTCAGTATATCCTTATCATTTTCTAGGTTATACCAGAAGAGGCATTTGGCCCTACTTTCAGTATTTGGAAGGCATTTTTACTTTAAAATAAAATAAAAACTAGGGGCGCCTGGGTGGCACAGCGGTTAAACGTCTGCCTTCAGCTCAGGGCGTGATCCCGGCGTTATGGGATCGAGCCCCACATCAGGATCCTCTGCTATGAGCCTGCTTCTTCCTCTCCCACTCCCCCTGCTTGTGTTCCCTCTCTCGCTGGCTGTCTCTATCTCTGTCAAATAAATAAATAAAATCTTTAAAAAAAAATAAAAAAATAAAATAAAAACTAAATACTTCACTATTTTTGCTTTAAATGTATGTCAACATAATTCAGCTAAGAATAGCAACAACAACAAAAATTAGCCAAAAGATTCCTGTGCTGTTAAAATAAGTGAGGAGTTATTTTTGCCAAGAGTCAAAGGATTTCTTGAAATTATCTCTTTGGACAACAAAATGTGAGTCATGCAAAAAGCCCCCCCCCCAAAAAAAAGCTCTCTTCCAGGTTTTCATAAAAGATTAAAAGCTTGCAGAACTCTCTATTCCAACTCTTTAGAAGAGGGTAATAGATTCTGTGAAAATTACTATTTTCTTTTGCCCAAGACTGGTAGTAATTCTCCTTAAAGAACTGTGCTTCTCAATCTTGAAAACACCTTAGGATCATCTGGGAAGCTTTTAGATAAATACTGATGCTCTTGTCCTATACTCAAAGTTCTGATTTCATTGGTATGGGGTGGGATCTGGGTATTGGTATTTAAAAAAAAAAAATCAGGGCGCCTGGGTGGCTTAGTCAGTTGAGCGTCTGCCTTCAGCTCAGGTCATGATCCCCAGAGTCCTGGGATGGAGCCCCGCATCTGGTTCCCTGCAACTGATGAATTATTGAACACTACATCTGAAACTAATGATATACTATATGTTGGCTAATTGAATTTAAATGAAAAATTAAAGAAC
Organism: Ailuropoda melanoleuca; assembly: GCF_002007445.2. Taxonomy (NCBI): domain Eukaryota; kingdom Metazoa; phylum Chordata; class Mammalia; order Carnivora; family Ursidae; genus Ailuropoda; species Ailuropoda melanoleuca. The sequence continues at coordinate 165,327,788 of NC_048219.1, read as the reverse complement.
TAAATAAACAAAAGCTAATTGTGTTTTTATATACTAGACACAAACAAGTAGAAAATTAAATAAAAATAAATGTCATTAGAACAGCATCATAAAGCACCAAATACTAGTTATGAATATTAAGAAGGATGCGCTCTGTAGTGAAAACTACAGTTATTGAGAGAAATTAAAGTAAACCTAAATAAAAGGCAGGGTCTATCCTGCTCATGGATTGGAACTTAATACTGTTAAGATTTTCAGTCTCTAGGTTGATATTGTTTCAATGCAATTCCAGTCAAAATCCAAGCAAGTTATTTTTAGTGAAAATTGATGAGCTGATGATAAATGTATATGGAAGTGCAAAGAACCTATAATAGCTAAGGTCATATTGAGAAAGAATTAGCAAAAGGACATTATACTCTCAGATTACAGAACTTACAATAGAGTGACAGCAACTAAGATAGTGTGGTCTGTTACAAAGATAAACAGATGAATGGAATATAATAAAGAGTTCAGGGGGCGCCTGGGTGGCACAGCGGTTAAGCTTCTGCCTTCGGCTCAGGGCGTGATCCTGGCGTTATGGGATCGAGCCCCACATCAGGCTCCTCTGCTATGAGCCTGCTTCTTCCTCTCCCACTCCCCCTGCTTGTGTTCCCTCTCTCGCTGGCTGTCTCTATCTCTGTCAAATAAATAAAATCTTTAAAAAAAAAATAAAAAAAAAATAAAGAGTTCAGAAATACACATACACATACGTAGACACCTGGAAAACCACAAAAGCTGCACTGCAATTCACTAAAGGAAAAGGTAGTTTTTAATAGATGGTGCTGGGTCAACTAGATATCCACTTGAAAAAAACTGAAACTTGACCCCTGCATCATGCCAGGCAGAAAAATTAATTTGAGATGGATTAGAGACCTCAATGTCAAGGCTAAAACATTTTATCAAGCTTCTAGGAGTAAACATAGAAAAATATCTTCATGACCTTTGGATAGGCAAGAATTTCTTCATGGGCTCAACAACACTGGTCACCATAAAGAAAAGACTGACAAATTGTTCTTCATTAAAATCAAGAACTTTTGTTCATGAAAAAGAATAATGAAGACAGTGAACACACAGTCTACAGGCTGGGAGAAGATATGTGCAATACTTATAACCAACGAAGAACTTATACCAAAAAACATAGAAACCTCCTATAGATTTGTAAGTAAATTAAGTAATTATTATATTATTAATTATGTTAAAAGTAATTATATATAATTATAGCAATATAATATTAATTATAATTATCACTTTTAATTAGTTAAAAAACAGGCAAAAGAGTTCAACAAATATCCCACCAAAGAGGATCTAAAAATGGCCAATACACATATGAAAAAAATTCAATATCATTATCATCAAAGAAATTCAGTGGAAACCACAATGAGATACTACTCCACCAGATTAGATAAAACTAAAAAGACTGATGATAACAACAGAACAATGGAACTCTCATAAGCGCTAATAGGAGCACAACTGGAACAAAAATTTTTTTAAATGTTTGTATTAACTACTAAAGGTAAATATATAAAAACACTATTATTTAGCAATTCTACTCCTGGGTATATTTCAACGGAAATGACTGCTTATGTTTACCAAAAGACATGTACAATATTAAAGAAACTTTATTCATAACATCAAGTTGAAAATAGGTAAAAAGTCTATCAATGGTAGAATGGATAAATAAATTGTAGAATTATTTATACAATGGAATACTCCTACACAATGAAAAAGAACTACTGATCTATGCAACCATGTAGATGAATCTTCCATACAAAATGTTGAATAAAAGAAGTAGGCACAAAGAAAGTTATACTGTAAGATTTAATTTGTATGAAGTTCGAAAGAGGTAAAACTTTTCTGTGTGATAAAGACCTTTGGGAGAGTTATTGATTGAGAGAGGGCAAGAGGAAGCTTTCTGGGCTGCTGGAAGTGTTCTATATATATATATTTCTAAAGATTTTATTTTTAAGTCATCTCTACACCCAATATGGGGCTCGACCTCACAACCCCAAGATCAAGAGTTGCATGCTCTTCCAACTGAGTCAGCCAGGCCCCCTGGAAGTGTTCTGTATCTTGATGTGGGTAGTGTTTACATAGATTTGTACAGATACATAAAATTTCATCAAACTGTAAACTTATTATTTGTGCATTTTAAATCTTGATTTAAAAATCACACTAGGGTTGAGAGCTCTGCCTTGGAGTTTCAGTATTTCTCAAACCAAATGATTGAACTTAGAGTCTTCAACTTCAGAGGAGTTACTTTTCTGGCCTAAGACCACTTACCTTCAATGATTTGATCAACATATTTAAAGGCTTGCTCTACATTTCCTTGCTCGACTTTCTTTTCGATGGAAAAAAATGAATTGTGCTCTAGCGCTTGCTGCAAGTGAAAAACAAACCAAAACAATAAAAAGTTTTGTTTTTTTTCACATCCTAATAAGCCATTCATCCCCCATCAAACTGCTATGCTCTTGCTTTATCAGATATTCACACACCACAACAGACAATCCCAGCAGTGTGGAGAGCCTGCAGAAACTGGGATACCATGGGCTACAGGCATGGGTGACTCAGTTTTGTTCAGGGCTCTGAAGAAGAGCTGAGGGGGAAACAAGCATATATGAAACAGGGCCTCACCCTCTAGATTGCTGAGGGATGACCTGAGGCAGTTGGGTATTCAGGTGCCAACTTTGTGGTGTGAGTGGGGGCTGGAGTAAGAGGGTAGAGAGAGGCCAAGGAGGAGGCTGGTGGAGCTGCAAATGCTCAGAAATGGCCTTGTCTAGGTGACCTAAATTAGGTGCTGAATTGCATGGAATTAGGACAGTTACAGACAGGAGGCGAAATCATTTGAAGTCAAGGGCACCTCAGAAAGCAATAGTTTGAGGCTGAAAAAAAGCTAAGGGGCCAAAAAGAGAACAAGGCCAGCCTGGCTGGGGAGCAGGTTTTCTATCAAGAAGCAGCTGGATAAGCTTCAAAGGTGAATTGAGGTTGGATTATGAAAGACCTTGAGTTCTATGCTAAGAACCTTATTGAGGGGGGCATGATTGTATAAGAAAAGTGACCTGATGAACACTGAGGCTTAGAAAAGTTAATGTGGTGGGTAGACAGGTTGAAAAGGAGTACAAGAGCCTCTTTAAGTGGTTACTGTAGTAAGTCTGACAATAAATGGTGAGGTCTGGGCTGAAGGGTGGGATGGAGGTGAAACTGAGAATGGAAAGAAAGGGGCTGACTTAAAGGCATTTAAAAGATAGCTGGGAAAGACTTGAACTTGGCAACTCTTGGGAAGAATGGAGGAGAATCAGGGAATATTGAAGACTGAAGCCTACCTGGCTGGGTTTCATTTTGCTCATGTACCCACCTATTCATCTCTCCCTCCATCACACGCATTTAATAAGATGGAACAAGTTTAGCGCTTTGCTATAGCACCATGCCCCCATTAATAACAACTAAAACAAAAATGATAGCAAATATTTACTGCATGAGTTCCATGTCTCCCAGGTGCCGTTTTAAGCATTTTAATTGGGTTTTCTCATCGAACCCTCACAATGACATTTATGTAGGTGCTTTTATAGTTCCCGTTCTAAGCTAAGAAAGTAAGGGGGATTTAAGTAACTTGGCAAAACTTTCATTGCTATTAAGAGGCCTCTAAAAGATGGAGTCAGAATACAAACCTGGGTTTTCTGTCTCAGAGCTTGGAGGAAGTGGGCAGGAGACAGAGTACCCAGGCTGTAATTCAGTAAATGTTACAACTGTTCTGTCTCACGGTGCTCTGGATTTTTCCACTGACTAGTTCTACATGGAGGTCATAAGGACATTCCTCTGGTGTTACTTATCTGTATTCTGAGGACATGCCTTGGCAAGAGGCAATGGGAGAAGAAATGGTCACAGGAAGGAAGGGGAAATCCAGGCAGGGAAATTCTCAGTATTACGTCTCAAGGTGCAGATCGCTAGAGCCTTCACTCTGAAACTATAGATAGCACTGAGCAGAGTATAGATGGAGCCCAAATTATACTATTTTGTGACTCCACCAGTTGAGTTCTGCCAGAAGTATACCGGCCTAGTCATTCTAGAAGACACGAAATGGCCTGACTACCTCTATTGTGATAATCCTTGGTTCTATGTCTTCATAAGTGATCTTCACTTTTTTAGCCGCCTCTCTTGCATGAGAATAGGTGTCAGCAGCCACAGTGCAGACAATCTGACCCACGCAAATCACCTGCAGAAAAGCCACATGTCGCCATTAGCTAAGACAAGAATCATTAAAAAGGAAATACGGTTCCCACATTCTTACATTTACCCACTGGGTTCTTATGAAAGATGATTTTTCTACCTATGAGAATAAATTCAAAACACTGGACTGAGTGAGATTTAGAGGGTACAAAAACTGGGTGCAGAACTTAACGACCTGGCTTCTGTCTTTGGAAGCATTCCTCACCATTGCCATATCACACACTTTAATCCAGTCATCCTGAAATTCTGTTGGTTCTTTTAATGTCCTATGCTCTATATTGCTTCTATGGTTTTCACAATTTTTTTTAAGAAGCTGTCTTTGACAGGGCTAATGGTTTATGATCAGAATCTCAAAAGGGTCCACAATTCAAGAGAGAATTTGAGAATCACTGATGTGGAGTCCTTGGTTCCCTGTAAGTATTTGTGATGTGAACATGAATCCACGGATGTTAGAGTCATAACCAATAGTCATTTTGGTGTTTCTAACTGAGCATTTGAGTAAAAGGCCCCATACAAATCACACACCTCATTCTGTGCATAGAGGACCTCTCCCTGATGGTTATTATCTCCTGGAACATCCTCTGCTGTTATCACATCAACAACACCTGGAAGGGCCAGGGCTTCTGAAGCATCAATTGATCTAGGAGGGAAAATTTGAAAGCACACATCAAAGTTGCAGGGGTAAGTTCAGGGTACAATATAAATGATTCCTCAAACACAGGGAAAAACTATAATGAACCTCAAAACTAAATCATGGTACAAAATTCTATGTTGAAAGTGCCAATGTTTAGCTGGTGTTTGAACTCTTGGCATTAGTTTCTTTCAAAAATTTGCTTAAAAAAGGACTGCTATCCATCCAGAAGAGGAAATGAATGTTCTTAGTTGATTTAAATATATAACAAAATCTCAATTTTATTTATTTATTTATTTATTTATTTATTTATTTATTTATTTATTAAGATTTTATTTATTTATTTGACACAGATAGAACACAAGCAGGGGGAGCGGCAGACAGAGGGAGAAGCAGGTTTCCCACTGAGCAAGGAGCCCTATGTGAGACTGGATCCCAGGACCTTAGGATCATGATCTGAGCCAAAGACAGACGCTCAACCAACTGAGCCACCCAGGCACCCCATAAGTTCTCAATTTTAATGTGAAATTGTGAATGCATTCCAGTAATACAAAGAAACATCTTTTATTTCCTTACATGATCTTTGCGTGAGCTCTGGTGCTGGTGGTCACAGCCAGGAAGAGTTCTTGGGCAATAGGGGGCATGTCATCGCTAAATACAGCCTCCCCTGTGGCATGTTTGATGGCTGACTGGTGCATGACTGGGTGGCCGATGGGGTCTTGTGGGGATTGGTAGGGATCCACACACTGTCAATGAATAAAGCAGTTATTTTACTTCCAGACATTCTCATGAACTGAAAATTGGGTCTGATATATCTTGCTTACTCACATGTCAAGAAAAATTATAGGTAATTGGTATCCATATCTGTGAGTCAAAGTTAATAAATGTCCATTGAGTATCATGGTAAGAGATATATTCTGGTTATAATCTACACCCTCACCTCTTCAAAAAGAAGACATTGTTCTCGTCCTTAAAAATTCCACAAGCTTGTAAGGATACACACAAACACACATTAAAATAACATGATCAACTTCATATAGCAATAAAGAACACTTTATACAGCTAATATGGTGCAAAGAAAATACACAATTCCTGGGGGATTTAGGATGGCTTTATTAAAGCAGGGAAGGCTTCCTAGAAGCAGTGAATGTAGAGTTAGGTTTTGAAGAAAGAACAGGCATTCACTAAGAAAAGGAGAACATTTTAAGCAACAAAACTGAAATAGTTGAGGAGGGACATTTAGAATCTAATTCCTTGTGAAGACCTGAGTAAAATAGAATAGAAGCTAAATCAAGCAAATTATGAAATCATGTGTGAGTAACAATGGGTAGTGTTGGCTGGCTTTGGTAGACGTGACCCTTACAAATAATAAAAAATATAGCTATTGAAAAGAGGAAGATATATGCAGGATGCATGCATCTGAATGCATAGAAAGAATAAAAAATAAGAACTCTACACACTGACCTGAAACATCTGAATTCCTTGTGGTGTTTTTATGGGGAAATCATCTAGAGCACTCATGTACCTTTCTGGGATATCAGGAAACTTATGGGGATCCTGAAAAGAAGATTATTTCACATTTAGCTTTACATTCTGAGTCACTAGCTTGGAGAAATACATGTAGAAATAGGTTATCCAATTTATTCTCCCAGATATTAGTCTCCAGATCTGCTGGGAGAAAGCCCTGAGCTTCGAGCTCCCTAGGCTAGCAGCAGCATGATTGTATCTGCTCATGCACACGGGAAAGTGAATGCTATTTCTAGGGAGTGGAGACTTCCTTTATGAAGAGCTCTCCTTTTGAATGGGTGGAAATATGTGCACTTCCAAACAGAGGCTGTGCTTTCAAGTCCGGGACAGTCTTCTGGGCATATATCGCAGAGAAGCAACTAAGGGAGCAGACGAAGATTAATCTACAAGGACATTCAGCTACAGATCATTTGTCATAGTAAAGAAACTAGAATTAACCTAAATATCCAATAAGAGGGAACTGAATAAACAAATTATGGAACATCCATAAGATACAATATTTTGCAGTTATTAAAAATGATTTCGTAGAAGTATATTTATGGACATTAAAAATGCTCATGAGTTATAATTAAGTGAAGAAATGGATTACAAAAATTTATGCAGAGTATCATCCCTTTTTCTTGTAAAAAAAAGAAAAGAGGGGGCGCCTGGGTGGCACAGAGGTTAAGCGTCTGCCTTCGGCTCAGGGCGTGGTCCCGGCGTTATGGGATCGAGCCCCACGTCAGGCTCCTCTGCTGTGGGCCTGCCTCTTCCTCTCCCACTCCCCCTGCTTGTGTTCCCTCTCTCGCTGGCTGTCTCTATCTCTGTCGAATAAATAAATAAAATCTTTAAAAAAAAAAAAAAAAAGAGAAATATATATGTATGCGTTCCAAATGTTAATAGTCTTTATGGTAGGATTATTGGCTTACAGTTGATTTTTAAAATTTTTGCTTCTCTGTTTTTGCTTTTTCTATAAAGATAGAACATATAATCATAATATGTAAGAGAACATATGATAATATATAAGAATATAAAACAATAGACATATTTAATAAATTATATGTAGTAACGTATTAGATATATGCAAATTACATATATAATGAACATATATAATAAACAAGAGTATATAATAATTTATAACAGAATATTATGTTAATGCTAATAATAAATAATGTTAATAAAAACGATAAAAAAGGACTGGCAGAATTGACAAAGTAAAGCTTTCAGCCATAAAAGAAATGTGTGTGTAGTCCCTTATCTGCCATTTTTGGGTCAGCTCACGACTTATCACGGGGACACTCACAGTCATGGACCACATTCTGAGAAACACTGCTGTGAAGGTCATTTTAAACTAGGCTAGGTAAGAAAAAAAAAAACAACCAGTTAAACCAGAAGCAATCTAAATATCCAAAAGTAAGGAACAGATCAAATAATGGCTCATCTATCCATAGACACATCATGCAACCATTATGTCATTTTGTCATGAAGAATATTTAATGATACTGAAAGCTGTTTGTTACTATGTGAAACAAGCCAGCTATGCTAAACCATTCTATAGATGTATATGTGTGACACATATATACACACATCCACGAAAAAGAGCTTAGAAGGATACAAACTAAAATATTAATAACAGTTATGTATGGGTGATGGGATTACAAAGGATTTTCTCTTCCTTTTTGGCTTATCCACATTTTTTAAATATTAAAGAAGGTATTGTCTTAACAAGAAAATTTTCTTTAAAATATGAAAAGATGTTATAATTTAATTACTGAAAGCTTTTCACTATTGCAGATCAACTTGATATTGCGTATTAGTATTGTCACACAACCTATAGGGCAAATGTAATAGCAAGATTGTCCCCTTCTCAGCCCAGGAGAGGAGGAGAAGGGAGAAGGAAGGAGAGGGACAAAAGAGGCTGGGAAGCCCCACACTGCAGGCTCCATCCCTTCCTGACACCCTTGCTACAGTAGGGAAGGGAAGGGGAAGTCCTTCATGTGCAGACTCATGCTCAGAATGTCAAGGCACTCAGAGACCCAGAGAAGTCATTTACCTTTTTATTCAGTCCTCGCCTCACTTTGAGGTAGAATTTGAAGAGTAAGCTGATGATGAGGGTTCGCCTGTACTCCACCATGCCACCTTTAGCTGCTGGTGGAATGTAAATCTCATCCAGGACCCAACGGCAGGCATCACTCAGCATGTGGTCATCCCACGACCTCGTAGAAAATAATGTAAACACGTCACAGGAGAGGGGAAGACAGACTAAACTGACAGAGAGCAAGGGAAGATGGAAAAAATCTGTATTCATCTTTGAAGTCTGGACAAAACCCTCCAATATGTCACTAGCTTTCTTTAGAATCTGCTGTGATGGTTTCCAAATTTTCCTCACCATCCTCCTTTATTATTATCTGTAACTCCATGGCCTGGGAATGTTGACTTTAGCTCAAAGAGCTGGGGTAACAAAGTACTAAAATCAGAGTTTCCCAAGACCTGGAACTTTGTCTTGTTCATTGCTGCATCCCCAGCAAAAGTCCATGCTTGGCACGCACATACAAGGGAATGACCAGCAAATGACCCAATTATTGATGATAGTTGTAACATTTTCACAAATGAAAGTTTCTACAGAAATGCTTTGAAAGCATCAACTCATTTTAATATCTGAGAAGAAAAGCTGCATTAAGTTGCATTGCACTGTTGACAATGAAATGAGTAGATAAAAATTATCGTAAAAGCACTGGTTGGAAGAATTTTTGAAACTTACTTTCCAAACACTAGAAATGATGAGAGTGATAGGAGGAAGGCCATTTAAACTTTTTGAACATTTCATCTTCTTTTTCTGCTGTAAGGACGTTTTCATATGTCTTAAGGTACAGTATTAGAAACATTTACTTATTTGCAGGCTAATTAAAAATGAAAATTTGAAGATATTATCTACTTAGATTAATTTGTGCATTCATCTTATCATAGAAACTGCAACAAAAGAATTGTATCTTAAAGAAGGTTGGCTTTTGGGTGACTTTTATTTTCTTTATATTCTTCCGCAGTGCTTAAATTTCCTATATGATTATGTAATATGTATGTAATCAGAAAAAAATTCTCCAAGTGCTATTTTCATTAAAATATTAAAATACAAAGTCCTGAGTTTTATATCCAGATGTGCTGTGACATACCTCCCAATGAGCTGCTTGCATGTTTGGCTTGCAGAGACAACAGTGGGGCCAACACTTCCATAGAACATCTGAAGATCCTTAATCGTGTCTGTACCATCTTCAAACTTCACACTCATGCCGGCATTGACAATGGCAAAAGCATTTTCCTGACGTTGGGCCAGCCGGAGTCCTGACACAAAGTGCCACTGGAAACAGAAAAACACTCAGAATTAGTTATAATGAAAAGGATCCTCTAAATGATCCTTTTGACCACAGTGTTCGCTGTGAGTACTGGCTCCCATGCTTCAGGGGTATTAATATTTTATCCTCAGAGAAACTGTCCTCATTTCTAATTTACTGATGAGGAAACTGAAAGGTTACGTAACTCGTACAAGGTCATACAGTAAGTGGCAGAATTGGGGTTGAAATCTAATCAGTATGGCTCCAGAGTTGATGGTCATGTACTTTCAACTCCGAGTCACCACATGTGGACTCAGGCAAGTGATTTAAACTGCTTGGGTCTTAATTTTCTTTAAGAAGGTTGGGTTTCATCAGATGGTGCCTCCAGGGCTACTGAGAGGGGTAAGGGAAAATCAGGAGGTGTGGTGCCTCTCGGGATGAACTACGACACCTCCACTTTTAACTGTTTTAGTTTGGCATTCTTACTTAGAATTTACTTATTTCACGTGTGTGGTGAGCTTTACTCTTAAAAAAAAAGAAGCAGCTTGGAAACCATTGGATCACATGGTCTTCAAAGTGCCTTCCAGGTTTCAATCTCTCATTCTAGGTTTAATCTCATTACTAGTGTGAAATATTAGAGCCACAAAGTAGGAGAGTCTCTTTGTGTGGCCAGCGTCTTGGTGGGGATAGGGGTGCCACCATGGACCCTGTCAAAGATAAAACATTGTTGATTTAGAAAGCAAAAGTGATAAAGAGATGCTTGAGACACACTTGATCCTATTCAGTCCGCTGCACTGCTTGGTGGGGACTTTCCTCCCTATTCCTGCTGCCACCACCCTCACGCTCACCCACCTGAATTACGGCATGACTGCATTAGCCTCTTAACTGGCCATTCAACCTTCAGTTTCTCCTCCAACCAGCTTATTCTCTATTTTTCTCGTTAGATGGCATTCCTGAAATACCATTTTCATTAAGATTTTACCTTGCTTTAAAGCCTTCAAAGATGGCTGTCTGCTAGGACATGTACGAACTCCTTGATTGAATAATAGAGCTGCTTGGTGATAGAGCCCCAGCCTCCCTCCCAGCCACGTCTCACAGGGCTGCCCCAGCCCCCCTGCCCTGTTGCCTGGCGTCCAACCTGCCATTCCACCTAGCCCTCACCCCCAAGCTGTTCTCCTGCCTGGAATGAGCACCCACTTCTCTCTACTGATCTTTGCTCTATCCCAGCTGCTCTCCCTCCCTTTTGAGCAACAACACCGAAGGAGGACTCTCCCTGTCACAGGAACTACCCTGGCTCTCTGTGCACATAATTCCTTCTGAGATGATTACCTACTTACGATTTCAAGCCCTTCCTCTCAGATCTAGAGACCTTGGAGGACAGAAACCCATGTCTTATGAATACATGTAGTGTCTTCCAGATTCAGCACTGTGCTTGGCATGTCGAATGGTAGGTAGTTAATAAACAATTTTATTTAAAGTGATTAATAAATGTTGGTTGGTTTGGAAGTACCTTTATGATCATGAACTTTCAGTTTACTAGAAACTTGCTGTAGATGAAACTGATTATAATTTTATTCAATCTTGGCTAAGACGAATATTTATCTGAAACTAAAAATTCAAGTCCTCACACAAAGGGCTCTCTGCAGAGAGATAGGGGCCATAGAAATGTTATTCTTTAAAAAAATTTTTTTATTTCACTATAGTTGGCATACAATGTTATATTAGTTTCAGGTGTACAACATAGTGATTCAGCATCCCTACACCTTATGCTCACCACAATTGTAGCTCCCATCTCTCACTCTACAACCTTATCAGAATATCAAGAAATGTTTTCCTTTAAAGTTTTTTTAAAAACGAAAGAAACAATGAATGTAGTAATAATAATGAATATATAACACTGAATGCAATTTGGGTTATTTTCATCTTTATACCAAAAAAATCATATTTTTTAAAATTTTATTTTACTTTTTATGGAGGAAGGGAGCCACAAAGGCAAAAGTGCCTAGGGCCCATGGAAGTCATGTTGGGCTTATCAATGTTGCCCTGGTAAGAAAGCCATACAAATGGTCCTCTGAGAATTTGCCCCTTCCTGAGAGTAGCCCCAAAGTCACCCTGCAGGGTAAGCTGAGCTCCCTCCATGTGGGCAGTAGGTCAGGAAGCCTTTACCTGAGTAGAGTGGGGAATATGAACAGATAACACAATCTCTTCCGATTTGAGGCTGGCTTCAGGTGATCTCTCAAGGAAATGGCTGTTTAAAGGAATCTGCCGTTCTCCTCCTAGTAGAGAAAATGACCTTGATCAGAAAGAAATTATCAACTGGAGAATATGTAGCAAGGGATAGGTGTGATGCATCTGGTGGAAAGAGAGGGTGCAAGCTGGAAGCCAGAAGATGTGGTTTCCAGTTGAAGCTTCCAAGCTGGGTCACCTTAGGCAAGTCACAGAACCTTTGGGGCTTCTGGTTCCTCATCTGTAGAACGACAGTGTTGGGCCAGATAATCTGAAAAGTCTTTTCTGGGAGTGCTTAGGTGACTCAGTCAGTTTCTCGCCTGCCTTCAGCTCAGGTCATTATCTCGGGGTCCTGGGATTGAGCCTGGTGTTAGGCTCCCTGCTCAGCAGGGAGTCTGCTTCTCCCTTTCCCTCTGTCTCTAACCCCACTCATACTTGTCTCTCTCTTTCTTTCTCAAATAAATAAATAGAAACTGAAAAAAAAAAAAAACCAAGAAAAGAAAAGTCTTTTCTGGTTCTTACCACCCATTATACACCACTCACAAATTTTGGCCTTGAAAAACTTTAAAGCTATTTGGAAACAACCTAGTACAATATGTTTCACAAATGGGAAAACTGAGGTCCAGAGGTCCAGAGAGGTTAAATGATCTGTTCAAAGTGCTAGAGATGGGACAAGTGACAGAGGTGAAATGCCTGATATATAGCTTTTTTTTCTTAAATAGTTTATAATACTCTCTTATTTGATTCACTGTATTTTTAAAAATGTGATTCTTTTTTTCTTTTCTTTTCTTTTCTTTTCTTTTCTTTTCTTTTCTTTTTTCTTTTCTTTTCTTTCTTCTTTTCTTTTCTCTTCTTTTTTTTAAGAGAGAGAGCGAGCATGCATGTGAGCTGGGGGGAGGGGAGGTAGAGAGAGAATCCCAAACAGGCTATCTGCTCAGCACAGAGCCCGAGGCAGGGCTCAATTCCATGACCTTGAGATCATGACCTGAGTAGAAATCAAGAGCTGGACGCTCAACTGGCTGAGTCACCCAGGTGCCCCTAAAAATGTGATTTTAATCAAAGAGAGGGTATCTTACATCAATAGCTCTATGAATTAAATATGCATTTATTGTTATCTCACTAAGTTTAAATAATTTTCCCTTGGCAAACCTCAAGCTGTCTTTGAATAAAGAGAGAAGTAGTGAGTAATATGCCCCACAAACTTGATTTTGTTTCGAATGAAAAGTCCTAGGGGTGTCTGGCTGGCTCATTTGGTACACATGCAACTCGATCTTGGGGTTGTAAGTTTGAGCCACATATTGGGTATAAGATTACTTAAAAATAAAATGTTAAAAAAAAAGAATGAAAAGTCTTATAAAAAAATTTCCATCTTTATAAAACTCTGAAATGAAATGTCCTATAAAGCTTTAAAACTGCAGATACACATCTCATTTTAAAAATGCTTGGATACTACAATTTGGACTGTACATAAATGTGGACAAATAGTTAAGAAAAATTCTCAGGTACATTAACTGATCTACAAGATATAGAACATCTGAGAACAGGATAATTGATCTCAGTTTCATCCTTACATCTGAGGTAATATAGCCTATATATTTGGTGAGTCTAAGTTAGATATACTTGGGTTCCTAATTCATAGTTTATGATAGGAGCTACATAACTGACAGTGGTAATTATAAAATAGAATGCCTAAGGCTTATCTCTTACCTTTGGATATCAGATTGATGGTAGCATTTCCTGCTGCTAAAATGGGATTTAGGTCAGAAAAATTAGGTCTGCTCACCACATGTCCTCCTAAAGTCTAAATAAAAAAGGATAACATTTTTAAGCTAGTTATTTGACAAATAAGGAATTATGTATACAGTTTTTTTGGTAAGTTTTAATTTTTTAATTCTCTTCTTTGTTTTATAGAATGATCTGGTATGGTTTTAGGGCAGCTAAATAGAGTCAGGCCACATATTGTGCAAGATTCCCACCCCTAACCCCAGTTCAAACTTATTGCTTGAGAAAATGTTCCTTTTCCATGTGCAATGAGGAAGAAAATTCCCTTGAAAGCTGGCCCTAGTATGAGTGTCCAATAACATGGGGGTAAAGTGGGGACTAGACTCTGAGTAAAGTCTGAAGAACTGGGATATGCAGCATTCCCAGTCAAAATGCTTGCTGTACTGCTGTGCGGTAGTCTCCTCTGTGTAGAGACTGTCTGTAACTGTGACTTCTTTCATATCACACTGGGGTGCATACCGCCATATTCCTTATCTGGGCTCCAGCAAGTGTCCTCAGATGCTTCAGGAGAGCACGGTAAGTCTTAGTTTTCTCCTTTGGTTGCTCCAAAACAGTAAGATGTAAAGCGTCATTCAACTGGGCCAGGCTGTATCCTGCCCCTATTGTCACTCCTGAAAATAAGATAGTGGAATATAAACTGAAGGTGAATTGTAACAAGATTCATGAGCTGCACAGAAATAATCTTTCAAGTATATCTTCTCTTTTTATTAACTTAAAAAAGTAAAAGGTGAAGATATTTCTGGCAATTTGCTTTATTCCCAAATATTAAGTAACAAATTCTTTTTCTCAGTCATGTATACAGTCATATATGCCATGCATTTTAGGACATACCAACCACAGGTATATGAAACTCACTACTTTAATTCCCAATTTAGTGTTTTCCTGAATAAATAGATCAAAAATAAAAATTTCAGTCAAGATTCTATAAGACTTTTGTGTTTTTATTTTTTTAAAGATTTTATTTATTCATTTTAGAGAGAAAGAGAGAGCGAGCGAGCAGGAGGAGGAGCAAAGGGAGAGGAAGAGGGAGATATCTCCATCAGACTCTGTGCTGAGCACAGAGCCCCACGTGGAGCTCAATCCCATGACACTGAGATCATGACCTAAGCTGAAACCAAGAGTTAACGCTCAATCAACTGAACCAACCAAAGTGCACCGATCCTATAAGACTTTTAAAAGAACACTAAGTCGAAGTGGGAAGTGACCTACCCATTTGCATTGCCCATTTACCCTTCTTCTACTGCCATCTCTTCATATTGTTCCCTTAACAGAACAAGAATAGACACTTGTCTGTACTTTGGGTCAGTTTTGCTAAAAGTGTGCTTTTAGGGAATGCCTTGAGTAGTGATATCATCTAGTTCATGCATTCTCAAGGAGGATAATGCTAGCCCAAAGGGGGTGAAGAAAATCTCACTCTTTTGATGTATAAAGCTCTGATATACATACTGTACATAAACAGATACGTGGTCTATCTATGGTGTTAAAATTTCATGGAGGGATGATTAGGGGGAAAATGTCTATTGCTCCCTAGCGAGACAATAATGAAAAGGTTGAGAAACACTGACTTAGTGTTATAGGCTCTCCCTCCGCCCCAGTCCCTTCACTCCCACCCCACCCTAACCAAGTACCTCCACACCTTACTTCCAACCCTCTCCTGTACCAGCCCGGCCTCCCCTAGCTCCATTTCTTCCTATGAGTCCACTGATATGAACATTGTAACAGGTAAAACAAAAAAATGAATGGGCAGATTGACTTAAAATTAGCAGATCAGAGGGGAAAGCAGACAATCTGATTTCTGTTTACTTATTGGGGAGAATGTTATTTTAAAGTAGAATGTTTACCGCCTATACACTGTTATCTATTAAAATGCTGAGCTTGGATATGTTTCTCAGATAGCCTTTTTCAGTGCATTATGTGGAAGGAGAACTTGACTAGAAGTAAGGAACCCTGGAATCCAGTCCTGACTTGATCATGTGTTAGCTGTGTGAAGTTGGGGAATTTACTTAAGTCCTTTGATTCTTTATCCTCTTTAGAAGAATGGAGATACCAAGGCTACCACCTGCTATCGCTGCCTTCCAGGACTGTCATGAGGATCAAAAGAAACAAGAGATGTGAAAGCGTTTGGTAAGTTGTGAAAAGACCATAAAAATAAATAAGGTAGTTAAATTTAAATTTTCAAATTTTGTGTCCCAGAATTTTATTTTATTTTTTGAATGTGTGTGGGTATAAGCTGAGCCTTGAGCAAATTTCTGAATCAGGGAGTAATACTTATAAGAACCTTTCCTACAAGCCAGCCAATGTCTTAAGTCTCCTTATTCAGTCAATTCCTCAGTTTGATAAAGCTCATAGAGGACACATAGTAGATGCTCAATAAATATTTCTGAATGAATAAATGAGGTCAGATATTCTATGAAATGCTCAAATAAGCCCAGTGAATATACTTACTCATAGCCTACCAATGGTCAATGTAAAAGAAGGTTCATACCATCATCTGTGTAGTCCACAAAATATAGTTCTGGAAGCCCAAGTGGAGATATGAAATCTGGATGAAATTCACCTTTGAATTTAATGCTGGGTCCTTAAGGAGAAAACCATTTAAAACAATTAGAAAAGGAAGTCAATGGGTGCTAACAGATGTTGCTCCCTGATAATCTAGAGTGAAAATTGTGATGCAAATGACATATTCGCAAAAGAAAACAATGAAACATTCTAAAGGACCACAGGTATCCATTAATTAAAATGAACTGCATTTATGAGAGTTTAAAAAGAGAGACAGATGTCTAGGTTACCTAAGCTAGACTAAGGAACATGCTTAAAAACCACGCACCCACTGCAGTGTTCCCCATGATGAGGGGGGCTTCAGGGAAATTGGCTTTCAGCTCCAGAAGATCACTGAGGGTCACGGGGGTGATCCAGGTAGTCCTCTCCCCTTGGAACATCAACCTTCTCTTGTTTGGATCTTCTGCCATTCTCTGCAGAGAAACAAAGCCAAGAGGCTTTTGAGTGAGGCTACTGAACTACATGCCATGAGTAGATCCACTGCTCTGGTTGTCCAAATGGGCTGATGGGTCATTTTAGTTTTCTGAGGTGACCTTCCTTATATTGATCAGGAAAGGATGGCCTGTTTGAAACTACTTAGATTGATAAGATCCATGTGGGCACCACTGAATAAACATCGTAATAGGTATCTGTCCATCAACAACTGCATATAGAGTAGAGCAAACTCTACCTATATTTGTGAAGTGAGTGCCTGAAGAGGAGGCAATCATGGAATAGTGAAAGTGTCTTGGTCTGAGATGAAAGGACCAGGCTTCTTGTTCTAGGTCTGCCCTAACAGTGACTCAAAGGGGCCTCATCTTTGGGGATAAGGTGTTTTGGTATGACAAAAATTGCTTCTAGGCAAAATTATCCTTGAAAAATCTCTTACATCATTTACCAGGTAAAGCGTAAATTTTTTTTTTTACAACTCTCTCTCTCTCTCTATGTGTGTGTGTGTGTGTGTGTGTGTGTGTGTGTGTGTGTGGTGTGTGTGTCTGTATACTCTTTAAATAGTGAGTCCAAGTTCTCACACTCTGAGGGGTGCATGGGGATTGTGATCTTCTGGGAAGCCGGTAGAATCATATCCCTCATCTCACGTTCTCTTCCGAGCATAGTCATGGAATAGAATGATGAGCATACACACTATTTATATTACTCTATTTCTCTTCCGTGAGTTGAAATCACATAGGCTAATAGTAAGAACAATGTAATTCCATTATAATAAGTATCGTTTTACAAAATATCTTTACCATATCTCACAGTGTAGCTATGTGACCTTGAGTAAGTTACCTATACTCTCTGAGCTCAGGATCTTTGAGTGAAGGGGTAAACCAAAGCAGCTCTGAGGTCCTGGCAGTACCACTCTTCTAAGCTATCTGCTTGAAATTGTTTTTAGTGGAACCGAACAAATTCTTAACAGTGGATTATCACATAGGACACACTTCCAAATTCTAATGTCTAAAACTCAGTGATTCCAGAACATACAGCAAAAAGGCTTATACCGTGTCATGTTATGAGACAACAAAAGTAAAGTGTCTTACTATTAGTTCAGGAGGGAATATAGGTTCCTGGGATGGATCCAAGGGCTGGAATTCATCTTCATTATACAGTTTGGTACACATCTCAACAAAACAAAACAAAATGCAAATGGAACTTCAGAGTTACTGAAAGATGTACAGGAATTTCTAAGTGTGAAACTTCAGATTGAGGGCCACACCTCTGACACGCTGGACACAAAATGGAGGTGCCAGAGACACAGCGTATCCCTGAGTAGAGTCCTTCCCACCCTCATAGGACTGTAATGGCTTCCTGGGAGATTTACTGGACTCTGGGCTTCCTCTTTTGGGATCAGGAACTAGGGTTTAAGCTTCTGTGCTGGGTCTCAGGTGTTATTAACAGATATTTAGCATGAAGATGCACTGCTTACAGCTCTTATAGTACTTGTTGTGCAGAAGGGTGGTGGTACACCCGATTAAGGCACAGAAAGTTGTAATGCTTCTGAAGGAAAATGCTTCTGTGGTGATTGGCCTCATGACAGTCATGGGCCTGTTAATTTTTGAAGCATTTTAAGACTCTTTACTTCCTGAATTCACTTCTTTTTACTTTACTCACTGAAAAGAACAGGAAATGAATACATTTGGATTTATGTGGGTATTTTTCAGTTAATCCCAACTGAAGTAGAACACAAGATACTTACTTTTTCCTGTCTATTTACAAAAGACCTCTCTTCTTGATCCATGCAACATTTTCCTGATCCTTTCAGTCCACAAATAGTTGATTCCTTAGGAAGTAATGCAAGAATTTGAAACAAATTCATTGGTCAGTTCTTAAAACATCAACCCGAGTACTTGCAGTCCCCAGGCCCCACAGGAGCAGGGAACAAGCTATTCCATCACTGAACAATTAGGGAAAATTACAGGGAGCATGTAACCATGCTGTAATAGGGTCTTCTTAATGTATCACTCAAATTCCAGGGGATCATGAAGGAGGTCAGAGGAGGTGGGGTCAGCCAGCTAAGGCTTCCACTAGAGTGAGGTCAATGGAGTAGTTAACAAGGTGACAATCAAAAAATCAAAAAAGATGGCTTTTCTTTATCCTAAGAGTGAGGCAGCATGTATCTTTAACAAAGTCCTGGGGAGGCAAACTGCCTTTAAAACTTTCTATACACAAAGGAAAATAAACTGAAAACCTGAGTTTTATTTGGGTGTTATTGGAGCTATTCTGAATTATTTGGATGATTCAAGTCCCAAACCATTTTACCTTAATTTTCAGGACACTTCATGCAGACTCCCAGGCCTGAATGCCCTGGTCAGTACTGCAACTCTAGCTAATTATTTTTATTCTTGTTTGTCCTTTTCATGTGCAGATGCAACCCAAGGCTTTGGGGTGTTTTAGAGGCCTATGGTTTGACTTTGTACATGGAGTCAAGGAGACCTGGGTTCTAGTTCCTGCTTCAATACATAGTAACTGGGTTGAGTTTGTTAAATTAGGAAAATAAAACCCCTCCCAAACAGGTCTGCTTGATTTAAATATGCAAATGATACACCCTGTGTCTGACACAAAGGAAGCGCTGTAGAAGTGGTGGCTGATATTTGTACCTATAAGGAATTTTCTACAGACTTAAGAAGGGATTTGGATTTTGTGACGATGCCGTGTACAATAAGGAATGAATGACAAATGGCTGAATGTGGGGACCCAAGTGAGTGAGATAAAAATATCTATCTTTGTATGGGTAGATTTGGTCTCCAGGAAAATAATCACATAGTATTAGTTTGAAGCATGAATCATATGAAGTTGCTGTTTTTGTGAGCCAAAATGGTGGAAGACTGACCATTCATATGGTTCACCATGAATGGATTTCAAAATAGCTGTAGTTTGTAAAGCTTTTCAGATTCTTCATTACCGGCCTAAAATTAGATTTTTTTCCAAAGACTTTTTGGTATTTGGAATTAACTTGTGTAACTTGAATTGTTTTTGGTTAACCAAAATTATATAAAATCAACTTTTACCATAAAAAATGGGTGCTAGAAATCCATCCTAACTGAAACCTTATTGATATTTAATATTCTGAAAACTTAATACGTCTCAAAACTCAGCCTCCCCCACCCTGTGCCAAACACTAAATCATTTTTTTCCAATTTCCTTTATCCTGCCTGGTTCCTTAATCTCTTAACTTTGAGGATGACCTGGATTTCTTCTTAACCATATCCTTTATTGTCTGGAGGTTATGATTCTGGCAATCCCCTTCCTGAAAATTATCTTTTTGGGTCCATATTTACCACACTGGTCTAGGTCCTCATTCCCTCATTCATGGAGGGCTGCACTAGTCTATGCCCTCCTCCCTTTTCAGGCTTAGGCTTCTTACCGGCAGGTGCCAAGAATTTTCCCTTTGAGATACTGTTCCCGTGATACTCCTAGCTTGAGAACAGACAATGACTATATATTGGTTACCAACTTTAAGTCTAAATTCCTTAGCCAGAATAATATCTTTTTACTCCCTAATGCTTTAGCTACATCAGTTTCCTAGTTGAAACGTGGACAGCTTTCTTTTTCTACTTCAATGCATTTTCTTACTTGGAATTTTCTACTGGCCTCTCTTCACCCATTCATTTTCACTTCTTCTAAGACCTAGCTCAAAACTCCCCTTCTCCAATGTTTCTTTTGTGTCTTCCCTTCCCACTCATTAATTCTCTTTAATCCATGTTCCTTCAAAACTGATACACATGGTATAGAGGATATATTGAACTTTTAATATCTTGCTTTTCAGTTATGTTTTTATTATTTCTTAGCCTATATTTTTTTCTTTAAAAAGTCTGTAGTCTTAGTCTATTAGTCTAAAATAATATAGACTATTCCTTAGTCTATATTATAGTCTATATTATATTATAGTCTATATAGTCTATAGTCTATATTATAGTCTATATATAGACTATTCCTTAGTTTATATTATTTTCTTTAATAGAGTTTGCATTTCTTAAAGTCATGTACCATATGCTTCTTAGGAAAGTGCTTAATTTAGGGCTAAAGAAGATACATGCTAAAGGTTTATTTAAAAAATACCAACAGTGGCATTCAACAACTTTCAATGTTAGAAAGGTCAACATTTAGAAATAACTGAATGCAATAGATGATTTTATGCAAATGTTCATCAATATATTAAATCAACTGAAAAAATTTTTTATTTTAACTTACCGCACAGAAAGTTTTTCCACTTTCTACAATTGGTCGGTATCCAGTACAGCGGCACAAGTTACCTGATAAAGAAGAGATCAGTTTTGGGGCACCTGGGCGGCTCAGTTGGTTAAGCATCTGCCTTTAGCTCAGGTCATGATCCTGGCGCCTGCTTCTCCCTCTCCCTTTGCCCCTCCCCCAGCTCGTGCTCTCTCACTCGTGCTCTCTTTCTCTCTCAAATAAATAAATAAATAAATAAATAAATAAAGTCTTTTTTAAAAAAAGAAGAGATCAATATTGAAGGAATGGTAATGAAATATATTCCCTATTTGTGCTTCGTTTTTTCAGTGAAATAGCTCTATTAGTAATTAGATTCTTTTTTTGTTTCTCTTGGGAACAGAGATGTTCTTCAAAAAAAAAAAAATCTTGTGATTACTTCTTCTTCCTGATACATCACAAAGGTCTCCATAATTTTTCCAATCAACTCTTCCTGCCTTATTTCCCACCCCTGTCCTAATTCATGCAACCCTACACTCCTGTAACATCTCATGTGTCTCTTTGTTGAGCTTTTCTTACATAGTCTTTTCTCTCTCACATGTTCTCTTAGGGAGAGTATGTTCATTTGTCAGGGCCGCAGGCCCCTTTTCCATGGGGTCTGCTCTAACACCCCAGCCAGAGCTGTACCCCTCACTGTCTGGATCCTTCCACAGGCCTATCATCAGTTGTGCTAGTTAGGGTCATTTACGTACATGCTCATCTCCCTCGATGGATCTTATGTTCCTGCAGAAGGTGAGGAGTATCTTAGATTTCATGAGCCCTCCCAGTACAGCACAATGGGTGTTCAATAAGTACCTGGTATTGTCTTAATCAGTCAATATTTCCAAAGCATGGCGGAAAAGGTGAGGAAATGACTGTCTTTTTACAAAGTATATTCAAATTTTGTAGCCAGTATAAATGATATTTATGAAGAGGTTTTAATAAAATGAAAAAATTCTTATGTCATACTGTTAAAATTGTATATACAATATAAAATCATATATACAGTAGCCACAAGTATTTAAAATAAGAAAACAAAAACTATGCATAGAGAAGACTGAAAGGAAATAGAAGTATCTGATTGTGGTTGCTTCCTGAGGGCAGAAATATGAATGAGTTTTTTCCCTTTTAATTAATTTTTTGCATTTGTCATAATAGGAATGTGTTATTTTTATAGTAAAAATAGATTTAAAATGATTATGTGAAGATTCAGTTTAACAATTTCAGAAGCATTATAAATGTGTGGATTGGGTAGGTTTAAACATCCAAAAGTGTGGGGCGCCTGGGTGGCTCAGTTGTTAAGCATCTGCCTTTGGCTCAGGGCGTGATCCCGGCGGTCTGGGATCGAGCCCCACATCAGGCTCTTCCACTGGGAGCCTGCTTCTTCCTCTCCCACTCCCCCTGCTTGTGTTCCCTCTCTCGCTGGCTGTCTCTCTCTCTGTCAAATAAATGAATAAAAAATCTTAAAAAAATAAATAAATAAACATCCAAAAGTGTAAAAGCTTGATGCCAGTGAGTCACGTGGAAACGTGGTTAACAGGTATACTCTGTTTTTGTTTTTAGAACAAGAAGAGCTTAGGAAGAAACTACATGCTCAAGAAGGGATTCAGACCATATAATCTATCTTTCTTTTTGCTAAGAAGAAAAATGTTGCAGTGTGTGAGTTAAGAATCTCCCTTTGGAGTCGAGGAAAGGAGGAGAAATGTCTAAAATATAACTACATGGCATGAGATACAAGTATTTAAGAGGCAGTGGACACCTTCTTTCTGATAAACTATACGCAAACATTAAACACTAGAGAGATCTAGTATGAGAGTTTTTTGTCATGTTTTTGTTCTTGGTCACATAATCAGTGACAAGTCTACAAGCCCTATGAAATGTCCACCACAGGAATGCTAATAGTAGCCACTGCAGAAAATCTTCTGATTCTAAGGAAAAAAGATGGAAATTAAAAAAAAAGAAAAAAGTTTCCCTTAGTCTTGAAGAGAAAGACAAGATTTAATGAAGTGGTGATTTATATCAGTTGACCATTTTAGAAGGTATGTTCCATACCTAACTGCGTTACTTTGAACTTTATTTTATGTTATTGTTTCCCTTAAAATATGGACATGAAGTTTATCAGTGTGGCTAGCATTTATAATTCTAGAAAGAGCTCAGGCAAATGGAATGTGAATCAAAATACACTCTCCAAATTTCCACATCCCACATAAGGTTTTTTGGGTTTTTTAATAATATTTTTTTATTATATTATGTTAGTCACCATACAGTACATCCCTGGTTTCTGATGTAAAGTTTGATGATTCATTAGTTGTGTATAACACCCAGTGCACCATGCAATACATGCCCTCCTTACTACCCATCACCAGTCTATCTCATTCCCCCACCCCCTCACCTCTGAAGCCCTCAGTTTGTTTCTCAGAGTCCATAGTCCACATCCCACATAAGGTTATCTACTTCATCAATTTAGCCAAATTTTATAGCACCACCTCCTGATGGTTGTTACGTGAATTACAGGCACAGAATCTGGGAGGAAATAATCCATTTCTCTAAGACTCTCTAAACAACAAGTAGGGCAAATCACAAGATCTCTGCTTCTCGAAGCTCTCAATTCTTCATTAGTGTGGATTATTTCATTGAATAAAGATTATCCATTCAGGTTGGGCTAAAATTATAATTGAAACCATAGGCCAAAGTTTTAGTACTGATTTATAAGAAACTAAAAAATTTTGAGTGAAGAGATCGTTGAGAAACAAAGGAAAATACTAAAGAATTTTTATATACCACTTACCATAAAATTTAAGTTGCATTTTTACTTTGTTTGAGTCTACATCTTTTCATCATAACACTGAATTTCTGTCTAGGTCTGTTTACTGAAAGGGACAAGGAGCTTTCTTATAATATTTAGAGGTTTATTTTCACAGCTTTCTTCTAAGAACCAGGGGCCAGTTACCTTGAAAGTGGGTATGTTTGTTACAGAAAACTACATTTGTTAATATGCTGTTGTTTTGTTTTGTAGAAAATTGTGTTTATACATTAAATTTGATAGTTATTTCATTTTAGGAGATTGAATTGCTCACTAAGTTTATTTGTGATAACTAGTTGCTGCCCATGACTTCCTAATCCAACCAGAACATAAAAAGTAAAGTATCTGAAAGTGTATCCTCTTTATAAATTTTTTTTAATTAACTGTAGTAAGTAGAGTTAATAAATGATTCTAACAGATTAATTTAAAAGTAAACAACAAAATCTCACCCTTCCATACTACCCAAATTTCCACATTTGGAAGAGATAATATTATAAGTGTTAGAAAGAGCCTATTTGAATGCCTTTTGTAGAGGGACACTGGGATTCACTAAGGGAGCAAGATTTGTAATGAAACCAATATTGCCCCAGTTCTTGGCATCACTGCTCACAAAAGGAAGGCAATACTTCCTGGAAAGTATTAAAGGTACTAAGGAGGGCTTCATGTTAGCCAGGTGCCTGGAACCTCAATGTGTGCCACAATGTCTCTCCATGGGCTGGGATTTCCTTTTCTAGTTGCCCGGGCACTTTCCATCCTAGGCCCTGCCTACAGAGGACCAAGAGGTCTCACCTCCAAGAGCTTTGGTTATCTGCTCCAGGGTTGGCTCTGGGTGGTTCCTCAGCAGTGTGTAGATGGACATCACCATTCCTGGACTGCAGAAGCCACACTGTGTGCCATGACACTTGGCAAGTCTCCTCCTGGGAGGAAACAGTACATTATTTATGCTTTAAACCTCTTGTTTCCCTACCTTGGACGCTAGAAAGGAACACAACTTATTTATTTAGCTTTCCAGAAAGAGTGCAGGGTAAAAGATGTCACTCTAGAAGAAAAATATTTCTATTTCTTGAAAATATTTTTATTTTAAAAAGCCTTTTTTTTGATCTTAAGGGAAAGGCTTCCAGCTTTTCCCCATTGAGAATAATGCTTGCAGTAGGCTTTTCATAG